>NC_091960.1:7719191-7869191 GCF_031021105.1 Erythrolamprus reginae
CCATCAGTGGTGGCTATGCAAATAGCCCCCACGTATGTACATATGTAGCAAAAGTGACTCCTGGAAATTAATATATTCAGACTTGCAAAGATTCTGCTCTGTGGCTTTACAATAAAGTAGAATTCGTTTGTCTGGTTCTGTTTCCGGCCCATTTCACCTGGAGGGCTGATAGGTGGTGCTTGCGTTTGTTCAGCCTCACGTGGGGTTCCCCTCCCTGCCATTTTTTTCTGATGCTTTTAAAAGACAAAGTGTTGCAAGAAGATTATCAAGAGGTTTCTGGCAGTGGAAGGATTTCTCAACCTCCCTTCTGTTCAGCTCTTTCCTGTGTTAAGGGAAATGTAAAATACACAGCCAACAATTATTTCCTATCTTGGCTAAGACTGCCCTTGCACACACACACACAATGTATCCTGCCTTGACTTCACCCTGCATCATTTCGTTCTATGACCTGCCTTACCTTGGCAAGGTTGCACCGGTTGATTTTGGATGTAAAGGAAGAGACCCTAAAGTGTTCTGTCGGGCTCTCTGGTAGACTCCTCCCAAAAATTCACAGGTACGAATTTCAGACACACACACGTTTGAAAATTCAAAGCAATGTCCTTTATAATGAAAATTCACTTAACCTAAGCCCTCTTTTGGTATAGCAAAGAGCATTGGCCTCCAAACAAACTGGTAATTTGTACAAGTCCCTTATCAGTTCTGTGATACTTAGCTTGCAGCTGTGAGGCAATTCACAGTCCTTCTTCTTTCACAAAGTGAAACACACTTTGCCCTGGTTTAGTTCCAAGAGGGGAAAAATCAGCACACAAAAGGTCAAAGTCAGCAAAGCAGTCACGAAACACAATGATCAGATAATCCTCCACAATGGCCAAACCCACAGGCTGCTATTTATAGCAGCCTCACTAATGATCACAGCCCCACCCAACCACAGGTGGCCTCATTTTCTTTGATAATAATCTCTCAGTTGTTGCTGCCTATGCATCGCTCTCCGCATGCGTGGCTGTATCATTAACTCTTGTTCTGAATCCAAGGAGGAACTAGATAATTGATCTCCTTCTGAGCTGTCTGCCACACTCTCCTCCTCCCTGTCACTCATGTCTTCTTGGTCAGAGGAGCCTTCATCATCAGATTCCACCGGGGGGGGCAAAACAGGCCTGCAGCATGTGGATGTCTCCCCCACATCCACAGTCCTTGGGGCAGGAGCTGAGCCAGAGCTAACCATAGCACTAAAGAAGGAACATCTTGATGTTGAGAAAGTGTCTGAGGAAATCTCTTTGACTCATGGTGTTTACCTCGAGGTTTGACTACTGCAATGCTCTCTACATGGGGCTACCTCTGAAGAGTATTCGGAAACTGCAAATTGTGCAAATGCGGCCCGCGCGAGCAATCATGGGTCTTCCCAGATACAACGATGTTTCCCCAACACTCCGTGGACTTCATTGGCTGCCGATTGGTTTCCGGACACAATTCAAAGTGTTGGTGATGACCTATAAAGCCCTACATGGCATAGGACCAGATTACTTACGGGATTGCCTCCTGCCGCATAAATCCCAGCGACCGACCAGGTCTCACAGAGTTGGCCTTCTCCAGGTCCAGTCAACCAGACAATGTCGTTTGGCGGGGCCTAGGGGAAGAGCCTTCTCTGTGGCGGCCCCGGCTCTCTGGAATCAAGTCCCTCCAGAGATTCATACTGCCCCCACCCTCCTCGCCTTTTGTAAGAGTTTAAAGACTCACCTATGCCTCCAAGTTTGGGGTTATTAGATTCTTCCCTCCCTGTCGGATGAATGTATAGTGGGTTTGCTGATTGAATGGTTATGTATGTATTTTAATGGGTCCTTTAGGTTTAGTTGTAACTAAATTTTAATTATTTGGATTTTGATATATACTGCTCAAAAAATAAAATAAAATAAAGGGAACACTTAAACAACCCAAGCCTTAAGACCCAACTATGTTGCCAGGCATGGGACAATTAGTATATGTGCCCCCCCCCCACTATTCTGACCATTAATGTTAGGTGTGGGTATGATTGAGTAAATTGACTGTTTTTGAAATTAATGGTTTTTTAGCAATACTTTTAACTATTATTGTTTGCATTGTATGTTGTGAGCCACCCCGGGTCCCCGGAGAGGCGGCATACAAGTCTAATAAATAATTAGTAATAGTAATAGTAATAGTAATAGTAATAGTAATAGTAACAGTAACAGTAATAGTAATAGAATAGAATAGAATTTTTATTGGCCAAGTGTGATTGGACACACAAGGGAATTTGTCTTGGTGCGTATGCTCTCAGCGTACATAAAATAAAATATACATTTGTCAAGAATCATGTGGTACAACACTTAATGATTGTCATAGGGGTCAAATAAGCAATGAAGAAGCAATATGAATAAAAATCTTAGGATATAAGCAACAAGTTACAGTCATACAGTCAACATGGGAGGAAGTGGGTGAAAGGAATGATGAGAAAAACTAGTAGAATAGAAGTGCAGATTTAGTAGAAAGTCTGACAGTGTTGAGGGAATTATTTGTTTAGTAGAGTGATGGCGTTCGGAAAAAAACTGTTCTTGTGTCTAGTTGTCTTGGTGTGCAGTGCTCTGTAGAGACGTTTTGAGGGTAGGAGTTGAAACAATTTGTGTCCAGGATGTGAGGGGTCAGTAAATATTTTCCCCGCCCTCTTTTTGACTCGTGCAGTATACAGGTCCTCAATGGAAGGCAGGTTGGCAGCAATTGTTTTTTCTGCAGTTCTGATTGTCCTCTGAAGTCTGTGTCGGTCCTGTTGGGTTGCAGCACCAAACCAGACAGTTATAGAGGTGCAGATGACAGACTCAATGATTCCTCTGTAGAACTGTATCAGCAGCTCCTTGGGCAGTTTGAGCTTCCTGAGCTGGCGCAGAAAGAACATAGTAATAGTAATAGTAATAGAGTCTGCGGAGAGGGGCGGCATACAAATTTAATAAATAAAATAAATAGTAATAATAATAATAATAATAATGAAGAAACAGGAAGGAAAAAGGAAGAAGAAGAAGAAGACGAGGAGGACCTTCGAGGTCTTCTAATCTAGTCCAATCCCCTGCTCAAGCAGGAAACCCTACCATGAAATGTATAGAAAGGTCTCCTAATATAGCTTGTCCTGCTGGAGTAGAGGGCTGGACATGTCACCTCAACCATTTCTGTGTTTTTGCTTTTTAGGAAAAGGAGCAACACTCATCAGTCTCTATCAGAACGAAGACATGAACAACGGCTCTCTGGACGAGTATTATAATGCTACCTACCCCTCCAATTATGATTATGACATCGATCCACTGGAAACAACCATGCACGCTATCTCCATGGTGGTTTACAGTCTTGCGTTTCTGCTGGGGTCATTGGCAATGGGCTGGTCATCTTCATCACTGGCTTCAAAATGAAGAAGACGGTCAACACGGTCTGGTTCCTCAATTTGGCCATTGCGGACTTTGCCTTCACTTTCTTCCTCCCCCTGAGCGTCGCTTATCTAGCCCTGAAATTCCACTGGCCCTTCGGCGGGTTTTTGTGTAAGATAAACAGCACCTTGGCCTTCCTCAACCTCTACGCCAGTGTCTACCTCCTCATGGTCATCAGCATTGACCGTTACATTTCTGTCCTGTTTCCGGTCTGGGCTCAGAATCACCGAAATCCTCGGTTGGCTTCTTTCATAGCCTTGGGTGTGTGGATCTTGGCCTTGGTGTTGTCTTCTCCAGTGATGTATTTCAGGCAAACATCATCAGATGATGGCAATGTAGATCACGTTTACTGCTACAACAATTATGGTAGCATCCCGGAGATTTGGACACGCAGGCATCGTGCGATGATCATCAGCCGGTTCATCTTGCCTTTGTCATTCCTTTCGTTGTTATTATTATCTGCTATGGGGCGATTGTCTTGAAACTGAGACGAGGTCATTTTTCTCAATCGAACAAACCCTTCCAGGTCATCACCACGGTCATCGTGGCTTTCTTTGTCTGCTGGTTCCCTTATCATCTTTTCTCTTTCTTGGAGTTAAGTGGGTACATGGAGGTGCTGAGAATCGGCGTCCCCTTGGCAACGAGCTTGGCCTTCGTCAACAGCTGCCTCAACCCCATTTTGTACGTCTTCATGGGCCAGGATTTCAAAAAGAGACTGAGGCAATCCCTCCTTTCCGTCTTCGAGAATGCCTTTGCAGAAGAGAACAGCCAGACCGTGTCGACTAACAAGTCTAAATCTTCCATGGAGACCCTGTCCCAGGTGGTCTGAGATCAGCCGAGATCACAATTCTCTAAAAAAAAACCCCTCCCCGTGCCAGATCGTCAAATGAACCCTTTCTGAATCTGCTTTGCATTCTTCAATTGCTCCATCAGCTGAAGTTTCCTTGTTTTGAGGTTTGAACTGGAGAACTGCAATTTCATTGTCTTAAATCTGTGACTTGTTTCCAATGAACTTTTGGCCTCTGGATTCAAAAATTACCACCATTCTTTGTCTATCACGTCAACTTTTTAAGCTTTTAAAGGAATTTTTGGATATACGTGTTCTTTATAGAATAATAAAAAATATATAAAACACTTCTGTCTCAGTTGTTTATCAGCCACACCCCAAATCTAAGGTGGTATCCTCACATTCTTCAAGATAAGGGATCACTTAAGTACAAAAGTAAGGGGGGGGTTCTAATGTAGAAGATGTTCCCAGAAAGTATCACACTTTCTCCTGACCTTATCCTGTTTTCGTTCAATAGGAGGTTTGTTGCATGTGAGGATGGGTTTTGGGTAACAAGTGGAAGTGGGTTTGTTGTTTGGGAAAGACTGTGTTTGGGATACTGAGTGTCTGAACAGGTAATGTTGGGAGAATTGGTGCTAGACTTATGGTTGGGGGTCACTACAACATGAAGAACTGTATCAAGGGGGGCCGTGGCATTAGAAAGGTTGAGAACCACTGGATACTTTTAGTGACTGTTCAAAGTTATAATATCACTGAAAAGTATGATCCAGAGAGGGGGGGAGAGGGAGAGAGGGGGGAGAGAGGGAGAGAGAGGGAAAGAGAGACAAAGGGAGAGGAAGGGAGGGAGGGAGAGGGAAAGAGAGAGAAAGGGAGAGAAAGGGAGAGGGAGAGAGGGGGGAGAGAGGGAGAGAGAGGGAGAGAGAGGGAAAGAGAGAGAGAGGGAGAGGAAGGGAGGGAGGGAGAGGGAGAGAGAGGGAGAGAGAGAGAAAGAGAGAGAGAGGGAGAGGAAGGGAGGGAGGGAGAGAGAGAAAGAGGGAGAGAGAGAGAGAAAGGGAGAGGAAGGGAGGGAGGGAGAGAGAGAAAGAGGGAGAGAGAGAGAGAGAGAGAGAGAAAGGGAGAGGAAGGGAGGGAGAGGAAGGAAGGGAGAGAGAGAGAGTATATTAGCATTCCAAGTAATGCACCCATAGAAAGCAGAATTCCGAGGCAGGTAGATTCCTCAAGGAATGATTTATCGGATACATCATATTGACACAATTGGTGAAAAACAACTCTGCAAGTTCCCGTGGTTTTCACCAGACTACAAAGTGAAAGTTTCCCCCTTCCCTAAGTCACTGGTCATGCTGTCCAAGGTACTAACTGGTTGTTTGATTCTTGACCTCCTCCCTTCCCTTCCCTCCACTTCTCTTCCCTTCCCTTCTCCTACCCTATCCTATTCTACTTTACTCCTCCTGTGGTCAGCCAGTTGTGAGAATGAGAATGTCCTTGGTTCCCACAGGAAAACTTTTTGTTTCAACTACAAACCCCCAGCTATCTTTCCGTCTGTCCCTTCTTCTTGCTTGTGGCAACCCTGAAACCTCCAAGATGGCCTCAGCCAGGTTCACTTCAAGGTTGACACTGTATGTACGTGTACACACACACAAACAAACACACCTAGATGGGGCTTTGCTACTAGCAGTGGCTCTTCCATTCCAAGCATCAGCCCATAGATTACCACTGCTCTTCTCTTCTCTGCCTTCTGCGAATCCACATGTCAGGCACTGGACCCAGCTGTTCCTCCTCTTCCTCAGTCACGTCCAGACCTGGGGGCTGTGGACTCTCCATCTGAGAAGCTCAAAGTTGACTCAGCCTTCCGAGGTCAATAAAATGAGGATCCAGATTGTTGGGGGCAATATGCTGACTCTGCAAACTGATGTGGTATGCAATATGAAATATGGAAACAAAATCATGTTGCCATCAAAGGACCTTGTTTCTTGAAAGTCCACGAAACCCACAGCTGCACAGAACATCAATTTAGCTAATTGCAAATTACAGCAATACCTCTACCTAACAATGCCTCTACTTACAAACGTTTCTAGATAAGAACTGGGCGTTCAAGTTTTGCCTCTTCTCAAGAACCATTTTCCACTTACAAATCCGAGCCACCGAAACTATAACCGGAAAAAGGCAGGGAGAAGCCTCCTTGAGGCCTCTCCAGGAATCCCCTGGGAGGAAACAGGGCCGGAAAAGGCGGGGAGAAGCCTCCATGGGGCCTCTCTAGGAATCTCCTGGGAGGAAACAGGGCCTCCACCCTCCCTGTAGTTTCCCCAATCACATGCATCATTTGTTTTTACACTGATTCCTATGGGAAAAAATTGCTTAGTCTTGCAAACTTTTCTACTTAAGAACCTGGCCACAGAACGAATTAAGTTCGTAAGTAGAGGTAGCACAAAGCAAGCACAAAGAATTATATTACACAAAATTTATCTAGGCAGGGGAAAGTAACCAATTAGTTTTAAACTTCATAATTGACTGAGAAGTCAGATTAGTTCTAAATAAACAGGCAGAAAAGCAATTATAAAAGGTAATCATTATCCAATTTTTAAAATTCTTTTTCATAGCTGGTGAACAAGATTATCAACAGAAATTAGAATACACATGATACATATTATACAATACATGTTACAAAAATAGCAATATGGATAATAGCAAGCCAACTCTATCCCATTTCCCAGAATTTAATGCTTCTGAAAGCTGCTAGATTATTGCTGGTTTAGAGATCCCCAAACCTGGCCACTTATGGACTTGTGGACTTCAAGTTTCAGAATTCTGGGAGTTGAAGTCCACAAGTCTTAAAGTGGCCAAGTTTGAAGAGCTCTGGTTTAGGGTATACTTTGGGAATTATAATCAAATATATCTGGAGAGCAAAGGGCGTAGAATGCTGCAATAAACAGTGGGGAAGAATAAACATTAGAACGTTTGAGAAATGACCAATTTGTTGAAATGGACACAGAGGGTTCTATTGAAAAGTGCAGAATGCCACCACTGAAAAGGCCCTATTTCAGAAACATCCATTGAACTCATCCAAGAATAATGTGTTCATTTGCAAAATTTGGGTTTGTTGTGGGGGGGAGGGGAACTGTCAATCAAAATACACATGGATCCTCCACTCTGTACAAATGTCAAAGTTGTGCTCACATAATTTCCTTAATCTGGTTCCTGAATTAACCCAGGTTCTGCTAATGACCAAATGCCTGAGTTCAGTCAGCACAATGAGCCACCAAAATCATTTCCAAAATTAATCCCAAATTCAGTCTGTTTTGCAATTGTGTCTGCTTCCTCTTTACTTAACTTGGCTAATGGATTTTTTTTTTTAATGAAGTGACAAGAATCTATGGAGCTTCTCAGTCATCCAGGTAATGGCTGTCCCAAAGGTGTTTCTTTCCTTGAAGACGTTTCGCTTCTCTTCCAAGAAGCTTCTTCAGTTCTTCAGAACATCTTGAATGAGAAGTGAAATGGCTTCAAAGAAAGACAAAGTCCAGTTGCCTTTAAAAGAAAACGCTCTTGGGAAGCTGTAATAGAATAGAGTAGAGTAGGGTAGGGTAGGGTAGAGTAGGGTAGGGTAGGGTAGAGTAGGGTAGGGTAGGGTAAAGTAAGGTAGGGTAGGGTAGGGTAGGGTAGGGTAGGGTAGGGTAGGGTAAGGTAGGGTAGGGTAGGGTAGAGTAAGGTAGGGTAGGGTAGGGTAGGGTAAAGTAGAGTAGGGTAGGGTAGAGTAGAGTAGAGTAGAGTAGAGTAGATTAGGGTAGGGTAAGGTAGGGTAGAGTAGAGTAGAGTAGGGTAGGGTAGGGTAAGGTAGGGTAGAGTAGGGTAGGGTAGGGTAGGGTAAGGTAAGGTAGGGTAGGGTAGGGTACAGTAGAGTAGGGTAGAGTAGGGTAGGGTAAGCTAGGGTAGGGTAGAGTAGAGTAGGGTAGGGTAAGGTAGGGTAGGGTAGAGTAGAGTAGAATAGTATAGAATAGAATAGAATAGAATAGAATAGAATAATAGTATAATAGAATAGAATATAATAGAACAGAACAGAATAGAATAAAATAAAATAGAATTCTTTATTGGCCACGTGTGATTGGACACACAAGGGATTTGTCTTTGGTGCAGATGCTCTCAGTGTACATAAAAGAAAATATAGATTTGTCAAGAATCGTGCGGTACAACACTTAATGGTGTCATAGGGGTCAAATAAACAATGAGGAAACAACCAGGAATGGGCTACTGCCCAGACGGGGTGTGTGGACACAGTGGGGTAGCGAAAATGGAGCTCCACCCCAGAGCCCCCAATTTGTACTGAAAGATGTTGAAAGAAAATGCAGGGCATCCTGCATAAGCCACGCCCACAGTGTAGTATTAAAAATTTTGGTAGCCCTTCACTGGAAACAACCAATAGGAAGAAAAATCTTAAGGATCCAAGCAACAAGTTATACAGTCATAAATGGGAGGAAATGGGTGATAGGGATGATGAGAAAAAGCCAGTGGTAATAGTAGTGCAGACGTAGTAAATAGCTGCCAACACTTTAACCAAGCTAACAACAATGCTAATTGTTGCAAACTCAGACTTATCCTGATGGGCTTTAGCTTTGTGGCTTAGCTGCATTTGGTTAGTTTACAGTTTGCTGTGTTATGTGGATCAAGATAACGGGTGACTTTCAGGAAGTGCCACGCATTGTGGGGTTACAGCTACAAGCATTTATTTATTTATTTATTCATTCATTTGTCCAATACACAGATACATAGGAAGAAAAAAGACATGTGGTAATATATATAAGGGTAAAAGTGAACTTAGAGGAGAGGATATATGAAAGGAAGAGAATATATATGATAGGTGAAAGAAAGGAAAGACAATTGGACAGGGGACGAAAGGCACACTGGTGCACTTATGTACGCCCCTTACTGGCCTCTTAGGAACCTGGAGATGTCGATCGTGGAGAGTCTAAGGGAGAAGTGTTGGGGCTTAGGGGTTGACACAATTGAGTCCGGCAATGAGTTCCACGCTTCGATAACTCGATTGTTGAAATCATATTTTTTACAGTCAAGTTTGGAGCGGTTCGCATTAAGTTTGAATCTGTTGCGTGCTCTTGTGTTGTTGCGGTTGAAGCTGAAGTAGTCATTGACTGGTAGGACGTTGCAGCATATGATCTTGTGGGCAATACTCAAATCGTGTTTTAGGTGCCGTAGTTCTAGGCTTTCCAGGCCCAGGATTGTATTAGAAGAAGAATATTGTCCTTTGTATTAGAAGAATAACTCAAACGTTGCTGGATTCCCCTATTCCTGAAGTAGAACCAGAATTCCTATTGCTTGAAAAAGAGGACGTGGTCCAGTTTTCACTGAAAGCATTTTTGAAGGATGAGAAGAAGGAACACCAGCTACTTTTCCTAAAATCGAGGCCCACGAAAGCGTAGAGGAATGGATTGAGGCAGCTGTTGAGACACACCAAGCCATTAGCTAAGGGCAGCCCAATATCCATGACAACACTCATTTCAAAGCTATCATCAACCAGGTTCTCTAGAAGGGAGAAGAAGTGGTGTGGGAACCAACAGCAGAAGAAGGCTACCACCACCGCCACGATGATCTTGAAGGATCTACCAAACTGACCGAACAGCTTCCTTCTGAGCCGAAAGACAATGATGCAGTAGCAAGCCAAGATGATGTTGAAGGGGATGAAGAAGCCAACGACAAATTCAGTCACCACCATAGAAAGATGGGACGTGTGGATGCTGTCTTCTTCCAAGCCAAAGCTATAGGGGCACTTTATAGAGTCATCTGTATCATGTTCCAAGTCCCGGAAGTAGAAATAAGGGGTGCTAAGTCCCAAGGCTATTATCCAGATAAGGACGGCTATTAAGGAAGCCAGCCGATGCGTACGATGGTTCAAGGACCAAATGGGACACGCTATGCAAACGCAGCGGTCAACGCTGATGGCTGTCAAGAAGAAGACACTGGCAAACATGTTCAGGAACGACACCACAGTGTCCAGTTTGCAGAGTAGCCACCCAAGAACCCATTCGCCGAGGGCAAAATAGAGCAGCTCTGAGGTCAGAGAAAGGTCATATATGAAATCCGCTAGGGCCAAGTTGAAGTACCACATGGTGGTTACTGTCTTCTTCATCTGGAAACCGGTGAGGAAGATGACCAGGCCATTGCCAATGGTCCCGAAGAATAATGTGATGCTGTAAATCGCTATGGAAACCACACGCATGGCGCTTGATGTTTCACCATCATCATACAAAATCTCAGAATCGTTCCAGCCGGAAGGATAGCTGTCGTTCTCGAAGTAATCATTATATAGAGCAAAAATGGAGGGATCCATCCTTCTGAGGTTTGGGTCCTTTTCTTCTTCCGAGCCTAAAAGATAAAAAGATATTTCTTCTGCGTGAGAAGTGAGCAGAGAGGAGGAAGAAAATGGCGGTGGAGTTTTGCGGGAAATCTTTCGGTCTTCCATGCCCGAAACCCAATTGCATATTTCAAAATAAAACTTTAGGGGATTTATGTATTTATTTATTGAATTTCTATAGTCACCCTTCTTAATGAGTGACTCATTTATATTATTATTATTATTATTATTATTATTATTATTATTATCATCATCATCATTATTATTATTATTAATTAGATTTGTATGCTGCCCCTCTCCGTAGACATGGGGCGGCTCACAACAATAACAAAGACAATGTAAGAACAAATCTAATAATTTAAAAACACTAAAAAACCCATTATTAAAAGCAAACATACACACAAACATACCATGTATAAACTGTATAGGCCCGGGGGAGAGGTCTCAGTTCCCCCATGCCTGACGGCAGAGATGGGTCTTAAGAACTTTACGAAAGGCAAGGAGGGTGGGGGCAGTTCTAATCTCCGGGGGGAGCTGGTTCCAGAGGGTCGGGGCTGCCACAGAGAAGGCTCTTCCCCTGGGTCCCGCCAAGCGACATTGTTTAGTCGACGGGACCCGGAGAAGGCCAACTCTGTGGGACCTAACCGGTCGCTGGGATTCGTGCGGCAGAAGGCGGTCCCGGAGGTATAGACAGTATTCATTATAAAAACATAAAACAATGAAGTAAATAAAACAATACATAATCAAAATATACGCTTGCCAAGTGCAACTATTGCCAAAGAGGTTAATATAGTTAAGAAATGGGGCCTTCAACACATCCGGAGCACAGAACTGAGCACATTTAATTTCTTGGATACTTCTGACATGTATGTTATCCATGCATAGTCTAATATTTAATGTAGAACTCAGTGACTATGCTTTTAAAGCATTTAGACCTGAGGTAACTTTCTTATGGTGAGTCCAAACAGTAGATTTTCTCCTCTTACCCACCACATCCAATGTTCTTGGTATTCAGGATATTAGTTCAAAATTTGTACCTTGGTAAAGCTTTGAAAAGGGGAAGGCATATTTCCAGGGTAATCAGAAAAGAAGGAGAAGACGAAGATGAAGATGAAGACAAAGAAGAAGAAGAGGAGGAGGAGGAGAAGAAGAGGAGGAGGAAGAGAAGAAGAAGAAGAAGAAGAGGAGGAGGAGGAGAAGACGAAGAAGGGGAAGGGGAAGGAGAAGGAGAGGAAGAAGAAGAAGAAGAGGAGGAGGAGGAGAAGACGAAGAAGGGGAAGGGGAAGGAGAAGGAGAGGAAGAGAAGAAGAAGAGGAGGAGGAGGAGAAGACGAAGAAGGGGAAGGGGAAGGAGAAGGAGAGGAAGAAGAAGAAGAAGAAGAGGATGGAGAAGAAGAAGAGGAGGAGGAGAGGAGGAGGAGGAAGAGAAGACAAAGAAGAAGAGGAGGAGGAAGAGAAGAAGAAGAAGAGGAGGAGGAGGAGAAGACGAAGAAGGGGAAGGAGAAGGAGAGGAAGAAGAAGAAGAAGAAGAGGATGGAGAAGACGAAGAGAAGGAGGAAGAGGAGGAGGAGGAAGAGAAGAAGAAGGAGGAGAAGAAGTGGAGGAGGAGGAGAAGAAGGAGAAGAAGAAGAGGAGGAGGAAGAAGAGGAGAAGAAGAAGATGAAGAAGACAAAGATGAAGATGAAGAAGGGGAAGAGGAAGAAGAAGAAGAAGAAGAAGAAGAAGAAGAAGAAGAAGAAGAAGAAGGAGAAGGAGAAGAAGGAGAAGGAGAAGGAGAAGGCATGTCCAGGGAACATAATAAACTTGAAATGAATATTATCAAGTTTTTCAAAAGAGCCATCTTGTCAATCTTTTCTGCGGAGAGGGGCGGCATACAAATCCAATAAATAAATAAATAAAATTAAAAGTGTTATTAGCATTTCATTTTCTCTGAATGTTTAACATATCAAAGAAATATCATTAAATTATTATTTTAGGCATTGATTCCGTGTTTTTTTAATTGCTCATGTTGTTTTTACTGTACATTCGAGGAAAAATAAAGAAAATTTTATCCCCCCCCCCCAAAAAAAATATATATATATATATACTGTATATATACTTTTCTTCACTAGGCTAGCAATGCCCAGATCCTGCAACTGTTCTTCATATGTTTTAGCCTCCAACCTCCTAATCGCCTTTGTGGCTCTTTTCCATATTCTTGACAACTTTTTAAATAAAATAAAATAAAAGTCTTGACAACTTTTTAAATAATACGGTGACCAAAACTGGATGCAGTATGAGGCCCCGAGTCTTCAGAGAGGGGAGGCATAAAAATCTAATATATTATTATTATTATTATTATTATTATTATTATTATTATTATTATATCAGTTGTTGAGCTGTAAACCATGGTTCAGTAGTAACAACATCAATGCAGTTCCCATAAAGCCCAAGGTCCCAACCGAATAAATCACCATAGGCATATTGCATGAATCAGATTTTATATATACAGTATATATTTTGAAAAAATCATGATTGAGTCTACTCACCCTGTTTTCAGGATCTAAGAAGCTCAGCAACCCGGGACTTTCAGTGTGTAGTAAGAGACTTGCAAAAAAGTTTCCATCTAGCGTCTGCCAATCTTTGACTATCATTCTTATTGATCTTGTCTGCCACAGCTCGGCCCTATCAAATAACGACTCTGAAGAACAGAGTCCTTCTCGATCTGGTGAGAACTGGATTTACTTTGAATTCGTGAAGTCGGGGAAGAAATATACTCTATGTCAGGGTTCCAACAAAAGGACCTAATTAATAGCAATAGCATTTAGACTTATATACCGCTTCCTAGTGCTTTTACAGTCCCCTCTAAGCGGTTTACAGAATCAGCATATTGCCCCCAAATAATCTGGGTCCTCATTTTACCCACCCCAGAAGGATGGAAGGCTGAGTCAACCCTGAGCCGATGGTGAGATTTGAACTGCTGAACTACAGCTAGCAGTTAGTTGAGGTAGCCTGAAGCGCCACCCCGTCTCTATATTTTAAATTAAATCATGAGCCTTGAGCCAAGCTTCAAAAGGAATCTGGTTATTTATTAGGAGCTCCTTGTCAGCAAGTACCCAAATGAAGCCAACTCTGACCCCATGTAATTTATGGCACTAACCATGACACCAGTTATGACACCAGGGGGTGTCATAAATCACATCAGACAACCGAGCAACTTCACGGTTTGTAGAAATCACTCCCCTCTGGCCAGTGTGGGTAAGTCTGGGACACAGCCTTGAGAAAGATATGTCTGGAATGTGGTCCTGTCTTTTCCTTCTGTCCTCCAGACTATACAGATCGAGTTCATGAAGTCTTTCCTGATACGTTTTATGCTTAAGACCTTCCACCATTCTTGTAGCCCGTCTTTGGACCCGTTCAATTTTGTCAATATCTTTTTGTAGGCGAGGTCTCCAGAACTGAACACAGTATTCCAAATGTGGTCTCACCAGCACTCTACATAGCCGGATCATAATCTCCCTCTTCCTGCTTGTTATACCTCTAGCTATGCAGCCAAGCATCCTACTTGCTTTCCCTACCGCCTGACTGCACTGTTCACTCATTTTGAGACTGTCAGAAATCACTACCCCTAAATCCTTTTCTTCTGAAGTTTTTGCTAACACAGAACTGCCAATACAATACTCAGATTGAGGATTCCTTTTCCCCAAGTGCATTATTTTACATTTGGAAACATTAAACTGCAGTTTCCCTTGCTTTGACCATTTATCTAGTAAAGCTAAATCATTTACCATATTACAGACGCCTCCAGGAATATCAACCCTATTGCACACTTTAGAGTCATCGGCAAACAGGCAAACCTTCCCTACCAAACCTTCCCCTATGTCATTCTATATGATAGAATGCACACAATACACAATTCAATTTTATTTGATTAGCCAATTGACCATATCAAAGTAAAAAATAATGATCACATCGGTCATCCTGAAACGGCGACTTATCATAAACACTACACAAATAGTGTAAACTGGTTAAGATACAATAATATTATATAAAACAGAGTGAATTTAAATAAGATGGGTTAAAATGCAGTGTAATAAGCTAAAATTAAGTGGTAAAACATCAAAATATATCTCATGCAAAGGTTTACATTAAAACAAATGTATAATACTGGTATAAAGCTTTCTTAAGTGAGTCCATCTTCTGTGCATGCCACCCCGATATGTTCTATAAAACATGTTCTCATCGCGACAGCCCTGACTATAAACTTAACAGTTCCAGAAACTACATATATATTTGTACCCTGAAGGAAATAAGATAGTTGTTTATTGCAGTCCCCATGTGTGATTTTATCAAGTAGGGACTGTAAATACTGAGATCTTGCTAAGGAGTATAATTTACAGTTGAGTAGGATATGCGCAATGGCTTCTATTTCTGGTGCACCGCAGACACAGGTTCTCTCAAAATAGGGTACTAGGTGGAATGCACAGAGGTAGTTGAGAAGTTATCTGAGATTCCAGCACGAGTCCGGAAGCTCACAAGAGCTAATACTCCGAGTTCTGTGTCTTGTTGGGATTGTCTTGAAGAGCCAAAAGCAATCTAAGAAAATAGAGCTCCGATGGGGTGTCAAACTGTATAGCAATGGGATTTTTATAAATCTATATGCCCTGGTTGCAAGAGAGGCCTGAGAGATAACGATTGTGTCATCTACGTTTCCTGCCATTGTGAGTCATGTCTGCACCAAATCCCCCCCGCCTGCCATGGTAGTTTGATGCACAGTTGGCCTTCTTTCCATCTGTCCAACACATCAGGAGCCCCAATCTTTCTAGCCACTGAAGTGGCACATGAAATGAGACTGTTGAAGATTATCTTCTATAAGTCTCTATCCCCCGCCCTCTCTCTCTCTCTCTCTCTCTTGTTTATCTGTCTGTCCTCTCTGCTCCTCTATTTATCTATCTATCATCTATCTATCTATCTATCTATCTATCTATCTATCTATCTATCTATCTATCTATCTATCTATCTATCTATCTATCTATTTATTTAGTCCAATACATAATACACATTGAAGAGAATAGATATGTAGTAATATAACTAAAGAAACGAATAGAAGAAAAGATATAAAAGTATAGGTGAACAAATTTGAAAGGAAGAAAAGATATATGAGATAAAGGAGAGACCATTAGACAGGGGACCGAAGGCACACTGGTGCACTTGTGCACGCCCCTTACTGACCTCTAAGGAACCTGGAGAGGTCAATCATGGATAGTCTAAGGGAAAAATGTTGGGGGTTAGGGATTGACACTATCTATTTTTTTTTTTTTTTGTCCAATACATAATACACATTGAAGAGAATAGATATGTAATAATATCAATAAAGAAAAGAATAGAAGAAAAAATATAAAAGTATAGGTGAACAAATTTGAAAGGAAGAAAAGATAAATGAGATAAGGAGAGACAATTGGACAGGGGACGGAAGGCACACTGGTGCACTTATGCACGCCCCTTACTGACCTCTAAGGAACCTGGAGAAGTCAATCGTGGATAGTCTAAGGGAAAAATGTTGGGGGTTAGGGGTTGACACTACTGAGTCAGGTAATGAGTTCCACGTTTCGACAACTCAGTTGCTGAAGTCGTATTTTTTACAGTCAAGTTTGGAGCGGGTAATATTAAGTTTGAATCTGTTGCGTGCTCTTGTGTTGTTGCGATTGAAGCTGAAGTAGTCATTGACAGGTAGACCGTTGCAGCATATGATCTTGTGGGCAATACTTCATGTTTTAGACATCGTAGTTCTAAGCTTTCTAGACCTAGGATTGGTAGTCTGCTTTCGTAGGGTATTCTGTTTCGAGTGGAGGAGTGAAGGGCTCTTCCGGTGAAGTATCTTTGGACATTTTCTAGGGTGTTGATGTCCGAGATGTGGTATGGGTTCCAGACAGATGAACTGTATTCAAGGATGGGTCTGGCAAAAGTTTTGTAGGCTCTGGTGAGTAGTGTGAGATTGTCTGTCTCTCTCTCTGCCTCTGTCTGTCTGTTTCTCTCTGCCTCTCTCTCTCTCTCTTTCTCTCTCTCTGTTTCTCCAGGGTGCAGCACTGGAGGCTACTTCAGCTAACTTCTAGCTGTAGTTCAGCAGTTCAAATCTCACCACCGGCTCAAGATTGACTCATTTTACCCCCTTCAGAAGGATGGAAGGCTGGGGACCCATTTTGTTGGGGGCAGCGTGCTGATGTTGATTCTAGAGAGGGCTGTAAAAGCCCTATGAAGCAGTGTACAAGTCTAAATGCTATTGCTATCCCCCTGTTAATGCAGCCTAGAACTGTGTTGGCTTTTTTGGCAGCTGCTGCACACTGCTGGCTCATATTTAAATGGTTGTCCACTAGGACTCCAAGATCCCTTTCACAGTTACTATCGTTGAGCAATGTATCACCTATACTGTACCTGTGCATTTTGTTTTTCTTCCCTAGATATAGAACCCCACTTTTTTCACCACTGAATTTCATTTTTTTAGATAGTGCCCATTGTTCAAGTTTGTCAAGGTCCTCCATGCCATGCCTTCTGATCGAAACATTTAAATATATTAAAGGGTTAAATAAGGTCCAGGAGGGAAGTGTTTTTAATAGGAAAGTGAACACAAGAACAAGGGGACACAATCTGAAGTTAGTTGGGGGAAAGATCAAAAGCAACATGAGAAAATATTATTTTACTGAAAGAGTAGTAGATCCTTGGAACAAACTTCCAGCAGACGTGGTAGATAAATCCACAGTCACTGAATTTAAACATGCCTGGGATAAACATAGATCCATCCTAAGATAAAATACAGAAAACAGTATAAGGGCAGACTAGATGGACCATGAGGTCTTTTTCTGCCGTCAGACTTCTATGTTTCTATGTTTCTGATCTGGCAAGGGCGAGGCACGCAGCCAGGGAGGACATGGCCCCTAGCCCCCCTTCCTTTGTACATTACCAAAATCCAAAAGGCATCCTTATAAATCCGAAAACATAGAAGCATAGAAGATTGACGGCAGAAAAAGACCTCATGGTCCATCTAGTCTGCCCTGATACTATTTCCTGTATTTTATCTTAGGATGGATCTATGTTGATCCCAGGCATGTTTCAATTCAGTTCCTGATCTACCAACCACATCTGCTGGAAGTTTGTTCCAAGCATCTACGACTCTTTCATTCAAATAATATTTTCTCACGTTACTTCTAATCTTTCCCCCAACTAACCTCAGATTGTGCGCCCTTGTTCTTGTGTTCACTTTCCTACTAAAAAAAACTTCCCTACTGAACCTTATTTATCCCTTGAACATATTTAAATGTTTCAATCATGTCCCCTCTTTACCTTCTGTCCTCCAGACTCTACAGATTGAGTTCATGAAGTCTTTCCTGATAGGTTTTATGCTTAAGACCTTCCACCATTTTTGCCGCCCGTCTTTGGACCCCTTCAATTTGATCCATATCTTTTTATAGCTGAGGTCTCCAGAACTGGACACAGTCTTATTCCAAATGGGGTCTCATACAGCAGGACCACAATCTCCCTCTTCCTGCTTGTTATACCTCTAGCTATGCAGCCAAGCATTCTACTCGCTTTCCCTACCGCCTGACCGCACTCTCCCATCCTCTGAATCCAAGGCGACGTTTTTTCCATCCTCTTCGCTCCAATGTTCTTTCATATCAATCTGCCTGGAAGGGAGGGGAAGTATTTCAGGAAGAAATAACCTCTACATACCCCCCCTTATAAATGATGAGCATGGCACGCCTCATTTACCTCCCACCCTTAAAGCGGCTAAACTCAGCGGGAAATGATGGCCAATGTAAGCGTAATGGCCTGGGAGGTTGAGAAAGACCACCCGTCACAGCCGTCATTCTGATAAAGAGAAATAGCATGTTCCCAAAAATTATTATTATTTTCTTGCAAGGGTTGATGGAGTTACATCACCAGCCTGACTGATCGGCGCTGGCATCATTTCTGCTGACGTGAATGTGATAGACCTGCAACAACAACCCAACTTGGCTGAAATTTGTTATGCGGCTCGATTCCTAATTGGACAGATTAACAAACTCTCATCCTTTGTCCCTCTTTCCAAAGGCCACTGACGGCCCAGTGTCTGGACGTCGCTCCTTTGATGTCTCCTTGATGAGAGAAATGTCTCCTGGGTTGTTTGTCTGCAGCAAAGTAGGGGGGGGGGTTCCCCAGAAGTGGCGATTTTTTTCATACCGTGAAACACATTTTTTTATCTGTGGCTTGTACAACTGTGACATCACTCCCTCGGTCTCTTTTGTTTGTACCGGGATCTGAATCGATCACATTCTGAGTGGTCTAACACATGGCAACTCCAAATCTCAATTAGCAAATGCTCTGTCCTACACATTGGGAAGAAGAATCTGAACTCCAAATACGAACTGAATAATCAAATTATCACAGATAATCCCCACTCCGTTACAGACCTTGGTATACGAATAACAAAAGACTTAAGTGCCAAAGCCCACTGCAACAATATAGCCAAGAAGGCTTCAAGAGTTGTAAACCTAATCCTACGTAGCTTCTGCTCTGGCAATCTCACACTACTTACCAGAGTTTACAAAACTTTTGCCAGACCCATCCTCGAATACAGCTCATCTGTTTGGAACCCATATCGCATCTCAGACAATAACACCCTTGAAAATGTCCAAAGATACTTCACCAGAAGAGCCCTTCACTCCTCCACTCGAAATAGAATACCGTACGAGACTAGACTTTCAATCCTGGACCTAGAAAGTTTAGAACTAAGACGCCTTAAACAAGATCTAAGTATTGCCCACAAGATCATATACTGCAACGCCCTGCCTGTCGGCGACTACTTCAGCTTCAACCACAACAACACAAGAGCACACAACAGATTTAAACTTAATATTAACCACTCCAAACTTGACTGTAAAAAATATGACTTCAGTAACCGAGTTGTCGAAGCGTGGAACTCATTACCGGACTCCATAGTGTCATCCCCAAATCCCCAACACTTTACCCTTAGATTATCTACGGTTGACCTATCCAGATTCCTAAGAGGTCAGTAAGGGGCGAGTACAAGTGCACTAGAGTGCCTTCCGTCCCCTGTCCTTTTGCTCTCCTATATCTCCTATTCCTTTCTTCTATTCCTATATCTCTTCTTCTATTCTTTCATTGATATGTTCTATTACTATACCTTCTTTTCTATTATTTCTTAGATATATTTTACTATGATTATCTCCTCTATAAACTTCATCATGTATTTTACTATGTGTATATAGATATATACCCAATAAAATCCTCATTGTATATTGGACAAAATAAATAAATAAATAAATAAATAAAATTCTCTTAGAATCATCTGAAATAGGGAAAGGAATCCTAGCTCCTAATAACTTCCGACTCCCATCATTGGGGAGAAATATGTGTACAGTATTTGTATGCTCCAATCTCATCAGCACGGGGAAATGTATATATATTTTTGCATACAGACTTACATGCATACATACATTCATGCAAACATACATGCAACATATATGTTGCCCACTGCAGCAACATCGACAAAAAGGCTTCAAGTGTTGTTAACCTACGTTCCTACCTAGCTTCTGCAATCTGTAATCTCACGCTACTAATCAGAGCATACAAAACTTTTGCCAGACCAATCATCGAATACAGCTCATCTGTCTGGAACCCACACCACATTTCAGACATAAACACCCTAGAAAATGTCCAGAGATACTTTACTGGAAGAGCCCTCCACTCCTCCACTCGCAACAGAATACCTTACGCAACTAGACTTACAATCCTAGGTTTAGAAAGCTTAGAACTACGTCGCCTTATGCACAACCTAAGCATAGCCCATAAAATCATCTGCTACAACGTCCTTCCTGTCAACGACTACTTCAGCTTCAACCACAACAACACACGAGCATACAACAGATACAAACTTAATGTAAACCGCTCCAAACTCGACTGCAGGAAATACAACTTTAGTAACCAAGTAGTTGAGTAACCGAGTAGCCCCTTACTGACCTCTTAGGAATCTGGATAGGTCAACCGTAGATAATCTAAGGGTAAAGTGTTGGGGGTTTGGGGATAACACTATCATCATCTAGCTCCCAAAACTTTTCCCGTAGACTATCCACTTTCCCGTAGACTATCCACTATCTCCTGATTCCTAAGAGGTCAGTAAGGGGCGTGCATAAGTGCACCAGCATGCCTTCCGTCCCCTGTCCTAATCTTTCTCTTTTACTAGTATCATATATATAAATATTGTTATACAGCTCACATTAGAGAAACATCTTTCAGCTGTGGCAAGGGGGGCGTTTGCCCAGGTTCACCTGGTGCCCAAGTTGCAGCCCTATTTGGACCAGGAGTCACTGCTCACAGTCACTCATGCCCTCATCAGCTCGAGGCTCGACTACTGCAATGCTCTCTACATGGGGCTACCTTTGAAAAGTGTTCGGAAACTTCAGATCGTGCAGAATGCAGCTGCGAGAGCAATCATGGGCTTTTCCAAATATGCCCATGTTACACCAACACTCCGCAGTCTGCATTGGTTGCCGATCAGTTTCCGGTCACAATTCAAAGTGTTGGTTATGACCTATAAAGCCCTTCATGCCACCAGACCAGATTATCTCAGGGACCGCCTTCTGCTGCACGAATCCCAGTGACCAGTTAGGTCCCACAGAGTGGGTCTTCTCCGGGTCCCGTCAACTAAACAATGTCGTTTGGCGGGACCCAGGGGAAGAGCCTTCTCTGTGGCGGCCCCGGCCCTTTGGAACCAACTCCCCCCAGAGATTAGAATTGCCCCCATCCTCCTCGCCTTTTGTAAACTTTTTAAAACCCACCTCTGCCGTCAGGCATGGGGGAACTGAGATATTCTTTCCCCCTAGGCTGCTACAATTTACGCATGGTATGTCTGCATGTATGTTTGGTTTTTATAATAAGTTTTTTTTTAGTTATTTTAGTATTGGATTGGATTGTTACATGCTGTTTTTATCATTGTTGTTAACCGCCCCGAGTCTATGGAGAGGGGCGGCATACAGATCCAATAAATAGATAGATAGATAGATAGATAGATAGATAGATAGATAGATAGATAGATAGATAGATAAATAAATCAATCTTTGCATACCACCAATATGTACTTGACAAAATAAATAAATTTTACACTTCAGGGATTAAGCAGCGTAATGTAAAATGCAGGAGGTTAACCATCAGTTGAAGACATGAAAAGCATAAGATAAGGGGAAGAAACGGAAAGAGAGCTTTGTCTAGAAATCTATCAGCTCGGGTTTTCTTTTTTTCTGAAAGCAAAAATATTATCATGAAAATCGTTATCTGCTTTCTATTGTCTGCTGACTGGAAAATAAAAAACTGAGGGCGGCTGACTCTCAAAATTAAATCAGTGGGTGGGTTCAGTGATGGGCTCCTACCCGAAGAGTAAGATGCTATGTTCCGCTAGCAAATTTTAGGGTGTGTGCGCAGCTGTGCACCCCCAATGCGTGCATATCACGCATGTGAGAGATTTGGCTCCTGCACATGCGCAGCAAGCGAAATCTGGTGTGAAGAGGCTCACGCAGTCAGGCGGTAGGGAAAGCAAGTAGAATGCTTGGCTGCGTAGCCAGAGGTATAACAAGCAGGAAGAGGGAGATTGTGATCCCCTTGTATAGAGCGCTGGTGAGACCCCATTTGGAATACTGTGCTCAGTTCTGGAGACCTCACAAAAAGTGATTGATAAAATTGAACGGGTCCAAAGACGGGCTACAAAAATGGTGGAAGGTATTAAGCATAAAACTTATCAGGAAAGACTTCATGAACTCAATCTGTATAGTCTGGAGGTTATAATGGAAAGGGGGGACATGATCGAAACATTTAAATATGTTAAAGGGTTAAATAAGTTTCAGGAGAGAAGTGTTTTTAATAGGAAAGTGAACACAAGGACAAGGGGACACAATCTGAGGTTAGTTGGGGAAAAGATCAGAAGCAACATAAGAAAATATTATTTTCCTGGAACAAACTTCCAGCAGACGTGGTTGGTAATCCACAGTAACTGAATTTAAACATGCCTGGGATAAACATATATCCATCCTAAGATAAAATACAAGAAATACAGTAGTATATGGGCACAATCGGAGGTTAGTTGGGGAAAAGATCAGAAGCCACGTGAGAAAATATTATTTGACTGAAAGAGTCATATTGCACTTCAACTCCCAGAATCCCTGAGCCAATCTTGCTAGCGCAGGAATTCTGGGAGTTGAAGTCCACATGTCATAGAAGAGCCAACTTTGCCTACCCCTTGACTAGACCATTAACAATAAAACATTTACAGGTGGTCCTCAGTTTATGTCCACCGCTGGGACAAAAATATCTGTTGCAAAGCAAAAAAAAACCAACCCGGTTGTTAAGTGAGTTGAGCCAAATTTGACCCTTTTTTTTTTTTTGCCAAGACTCAGGAGGTTGTGAACCCCACATTGATTTTTTGGGTCACATCAATTTACAGATTGGAGGACACCACCGTTTTCTTCAGGGCCCCCAAACTTGTGCCGATAATTTCTTGACTTGGCCATCCGAAATTCCAACCCCCACCTCTTCGTAGTGGGAAGTGGTTCTTGCAGAGACTCCTTGGAGCCTGAGTGGTGGTGTGCTTCACCACAAAGGCCAGATTGTCCACTTTTTGCACGTGAGTCCCTCGCAGGGGTAAATTTCCATCAACTTAAGCAACCTGTGGCTTTCAATTTTTTGGTACACTAGAAAGGGGTAGAAAAAGGTGGAGCTAGAGGCAAGGTGAGCAACCCTTCTGAGGTGTCAAGAGCCCTTCCAAGAATGGGTATAGTGATAATAAAAATTTATTTTTATTTTATTTATTGGATTTGTATGCTGCCCCTCTCCGCAGACTCGGGGCAGCTAACAACAGTGATAAAAAACAGCATGTAACAATCCAATACTAAACAACTAAAAAAAAACTTATTATAAAACCAAACATACATACAAACAAACATACCATGCGTAAATTGTAAGGCCTAGGGGGAAAGAATATCTCAGTTCCCCCATGCCTGATGGCAGAGGTGGGTTTTAAGAAGCTTACGAAAGGCAAGGAAGGTGGGGGCAATTCTAATCTCTGGGGGGAGTTGGTTCCAAAGGCCGGGGCCGCCACAGAGAAGGCTCTTCCCCTGGGTCCCGCCAAACGACATTGTTTAGTCGACGGGACCCGGAGAAGGCCCACTCTGTGGGACCTAACTGGTCGCTGAAATTCATGCAGCAGAAGGCGGTCCTTGAGATAATCTGGTCTGGTGCCATGAAGGGCTTTATAGGTCATAACCAACACTTTGAATTGTGACCGGAAACTAATGCAGACTGCGGAGTGTTGGTGTAACATGGGTATATTTGGGAAAGCCCATGACTGCTCTCGCAGCTGCATTCTGCACGATCTGAAGTTTCCGAACACTTTTCAAAGGTAGCCCCATGTAGAGAGCATTACAGTAGTCAAACCTCAAGGTGATGAGGGCATAAAATAAAAATAATAATAACACTTAGATCTATACACCACTTCACAGTGTTTTTACAGCCCTCTCTAGGCGGTTTACAGAGTCAGCCTAATACCTCCAATAATCTGGGTCCTCATTTTAACCACCTTGGAAGGATGGAAGGCTGGGTCAACCTTAAACTTGGTGGGATTCGAACTGCCAAATTGCAGGCAGTGAACCAGCAACGAGGTAAGTTAGAACCCACCCCTGGATGGCATGTTAAGTTATTAACCATTTTAGAGAGAAACAGATTACAAGGTAGTGCTTGATTTAGGACTGCAATTGAGCCCAACATTTTTGTTCTTAAGTTCTTAACTTCCCCTTAAGAAGTTCTTAATTTTTTTACCTTAAGTTCTCAACTTCCCCTCAATAGCAATAGCATTTAGACTTATATACCACTTCGCTGTGCTTTTACAGCCCTCTCTAAGCGGTTTACAGAATCAACATATTGCCCCCAACAATCTGGGTCCTCATTTTACCCACCTCGGAAGGAGGGAAGGCTGAGTCAACTTTGAACCACAGAAGTTCAAGGCTCATCCCCAAACCCCCAAAACTTTACCCTTGGATTATCTATGGTTGACCTATCCAGATTCCTAAGAGGTCAGTAAGGGGCGAGTGCACTAGAGTGCCTTCTGTCCCCTGTCCTATTGCTCTCCTATATCTCCTATACCTTTCCTTTTATTCCTATATCTCTTCTTCTATTCTTTCATTGACATGTTCTATTCCTATATCTTCTCTTCTCTTCTTTCTTAGATATATTTTACCATGAGTATCTCCTCTATAACCTTCATCATGTATTTTACTATGTGTATACCCACTAAAACCCTCATTGTGTGTAGAATAAATCAACCAATAAATAAAATAAATAATGTGTAAAGGATCCATTATAATGTTTTCAGCCGTAAGATGGCGATATACACCCAGTCCTGAGAACAGTCCATCTACATCAGTGTTTTTTCAAACTCAAGGCAACTTTAGATTAACAAAGTTGGACGGGATCTTGTCGGTCATCTATTTTATTTATTTATTTATTTGCCAAACAATTATAGGGTGATAATTTGTACATATAAAACATTAGATAAGTAATGATAAAAAGTAGACAATAGGACAGGGACGGTAGGCACAATGGTGCGCTTATGCACGCCCCTTACAGACCTCTTAGAAAGGAGGAGAGATCAATTGTAGATAGTCTAAGGTTAAAGGTTTTGAGGTTAGGAGTAGAAACCACAGAATCAGGTAGTGCATTCCAGGCGTTGATTACTCTGTAATCAACTAATCTATATTATTTTATTTATTTATTCATTTGTCCAATACACAGATACATAGGAAGAAAAATAGACATGTAGTAATATATATAAGGGTAAAGTGAACTTAGAGGAGAGGATATATGAAAGAAAGAAAATATATATGATAAGTGAGAGAAAGGAAAGACAATTGGACAGGGGACGAAAGGCACACCATGTACGCCCCTTAGTCCAGTGATGGTGAACCTTTTTTTCCTTGGGTACCGGAACAGCGTGCGTGCGCACTATCGTGCATGCGCGAGTGCCCACGTCCATAATTCAATGCCTGGGGAGGGTTAAAGCAGCTTCCCTCACCCCACAGAGGCTGGAAATGGCCTGTTTCCCAACTTCGGGTGGGCCCAGCAGGCTCGTGTTTTGCCCTCCGCCCCCAGGCTCCAAATGCTTCCCTGGAACTGGGGAGGGTATAAATGCTCTACCCCATCCCCTTCGAGGCTCTCTGGAAGCCTCTGTGTGAGCCAAAAATCAGCTGGCCGGCACACACATGCACATTGGAGCTGGGCTAAGGCAAAGGCTCGCGCGCCAGTAGATATGGCTCCATGTGAGAGCCTACAAAACTTTTGCCAGACCCATCCTCGAATACAGCTCATCTGTCTGGAACCCATACCACATCTCGGACATCAACACCCTTGAAAACGTCCAAAGGTATTTCACCAGAAGAACCCTTCACTCCTCCACTTGAAACAGAATACCCTACGAAAATAGAGTAACAATCTTGGGTCTAGAAAGCTTAGAACTACGGTGCCTAAAACACGATTTAAGTATTGCCCACAAGATCATATGCTGCAACGTTCTACTTGTCAATGACTTCGGCTTCAACCGCAACAACACAAGAGTACGCAATAGGTTCAAACTTAATATTAACCGCTCCAAACTTGACTGTAAAAAATATGACTTTAACAACCGAGTTGTCAAAGCATGGAACTCATTACCGGACTCAATAGTGTCAACCCCTAACCCCCAACATTTCTCCCTTAGACTCTCCACGATTTACCTCTCCAGGTTCCTAAGAGGTCAGTAAGGGGCGTACATAAGTGCACAAGTGTGCCTTCCGACCCCTGTCCAATTGTCTTTCCTTTATCTCATATATCATATATATTTTCTCCCTTTCATATATCTTCTCCTCTATTTTTACATATTATCTTTATATATATTACTTCATGTCTATTCTCTTCCATATGTATTGTGTATTGGATGAATGAATGAATGAATGAATAAATGAATGAATGAATAAATGAATAAATAAATAAATAAATGTGCCACCTGTGGCACCCATGCCATAGGTTCGCCACCCCTGATCTAGTCCAACCCCCCAAGCAAGGTTTGCCCCATTTTATGACTTTTCTTACCACCCCTGTTATGCGAATCATTGCTTGGATGCTTGGCTGCATAGCTAGAGGTATAACAAGCAGGAAGAGGGAGATTGTGATCCCCTTATATAGAGCGCTGGTGAGACCACATTTGGAATACTGTGTTCAGTTCTGGAGACCTCACCTACAAAAAGATATTGACAAAATTGAACGGGTCCAAAGACGGGCTACAAGAATGGTGGAAGGTCTTAAGCATAAAACGTATCAGGAAAGACTTCATGGACTCAATCTGCATAGTCTGGAGGACAGAAGGAAAAGGGGGGACATGATCGAAACATTTAAATATGTTAAAGGGTTAAATAAGGTTCAGGAGGGAAGTGTTTTTAATAGGAAAGTGAACACAACAACAAGAGGGCACAATCTGAAGTTGGTTGGGAGAAAGATCAAAAGCAACGTGAGAAAATATTATTTCACTGAAAGAGTAGTAGATCCTTAGAACAAACTTCCAGCAGACGTGGTTGGTAAATCCACAGTCACTGAATTTAAACATGCCTGGGATAAACATAGATCCATTGTAAGATAAAATACAGGAAATAGTATAAGGGCAGACTAGATGGACCATGAGGTCTCTTTCTGCCGTCAGTCTTCTATTGCATTTGTTAAATTAGACCCCTGCTTGTGAAGTGAATCTAGATTTCCCCACTGACCTTCCTTGTGAGAAGATAGCAGAAGCTGATCACATGACCTCAGGGCATAGCAACCATCATAAATATCAACTGGTTGCTAAGCGGCTGAATTTTGATCACCCGACCACTGGGATGTTTGCAACCGTTGTTGCTGTATAGCCGGTTATTGGATGGGTTTAAGTCATTGATGAAACTCTCAGACGTGAAGGTAAGTGTAAGCTTTATTTCCAGAACACAACTGCAATATGTTAATAACACATAAGTAGAACTGAGATAACTTCCGCCTGGCAGCCTGGCTGTCAAAATGCTCGACCAATCAGCAACTGCTACTTCCCGCTCATAGAGTAGCTCTCTACTGGTCTTCTTCTAGGGGGGCAAGTGTTGTATTGCCTCTGTACAAATCAATGGTGAAACCACACTTGGAGTACTGTGTACAGCAGTGTTTCCCAACCTTGGCCACTTGAAGATAGAGTGATACCTTGTCTTACAAACTTCATTGGTTCCAGGATGATGCTCTTAAGATGAAAAGTTTGTAAGACGAAACAATGTTTCCCATAGGAATCAATGGAAAAGCGATTAATGCGTGCAAGCCCAAAATTCACCCCTTTGACAGCCGAAGCACCCATTTTTGTACTGCAGGGATTCTCCTGAAACTCCCCTCCATGGGAAACCCCACCTCCAGACTTCTGTGTTTTTGTGATGCTGCAGGGGAATCCCAGCATCGCAAAAACGAGCGCTTCGCTGGCAATGGAAGTCCGGAGGTGGTGTTTCCCAGCGAAGGGAGCATCAGTGAAATCGCAGCATCACAAAAACACCGAAGTCCTCGAAACCTCACCTCCGGACCTCTGTGTTTTTGCGATGTTGAGATTTCACTGAGGCTCCCCTCGCTGGGAAACCCCACCTCCGGACTTCTGTTGCCAGCGAAGCGCCCGTTTTTGCGATGCTGGGATTCCCCTGCAGCATCGCAAAAACACAGAAGTCTGGAGGTGGGGTTTCCCATCGAGGGGAGCCTCAGGGGAACACCAGCAGCGCAAAAACGGGTCCTTCAGTGGCAATGGAAGTCCGGAGGGGGGGCATCCCAGCGGCGGCGGTGGGTTTGTAAAGTGAAAATAGTTTGTAAGAAGAGGCAAAAAAATATTAAACCCCGGGTTTGTATCTCAAAAAGTTTGTCTGACGAGGCGTTTGTAAGACGAGGTATCACTGTATTTGGACTTCAACTCCCAGAATTGCCCAGCCAGCGAATGCTGGCTGGGGAATTCTGGGAGTTGAAGTCCAGATATCTTCAAGTGGCCAAGGTTGGGAAACACTGGTGTACAGTTCTGGTCACCGCACCTCAAGGATAGAATGCAACTGGAAAATGTGCAAAAAAGGGCAACAAGAATGATCAAGGAAATGGAGCCCCTCCCTTATGATACCAGGTTGCAACGCCTTGGTATCTCCAGCCTTGAAAGACGGCGTTTAAGGGGTGACTTGATCGAAGTGTATAAAATCATGCACGGGATAGAAAAGGTGGATAGAGAGAAATTCTTTTCTCTATCACACAATACTAGGACAAGGGGCCCCTCCCTAAAGCTCATAGGTAAGAAAGTGAGGACAAATCAAGGGAAATATTTCTTCACCCAGAGGGTCCTTGGTTGATGGAATTCCCTTCCAGAAGAGGTCGTGACAGCTGTCAGCCTGGAGAGCTTCAAGGCAGGATTAGACAGATTCATGGATGCCAAGTGTATCGGTGGTTATTGAAACGGATGTCCATGTGCCACCTCTATGTTGTTTGAGACAGGCAGGATTCCCTTGGGTCCCATTTGTTGGGGGTCAAGGGAACGGGAGGATTTTTCCTTTTCCTTCTGCTCAAGATCCCCATGGACAATTGGTGGGCCACTGTGTGACACAGAATGCTGGACTCGATGGGCTTTGGCCTGATTCAGCGTGGCTCTTCTTATATTCTTCTTATGTTCCAGCATACTACAGTTGTATGTGTAAAAATTATTCCCAAGCCAGGGGTGGGTTCTTCCTGTTTCGGACCAAATTGCCCCAAACTGGTAGTGACCCACTGATGATGTTATGATGGCATCACGGATCTGGTTCGGTCAGTTCTGGTCCATGGGCACTACAATCTTTTGGGGGGAGATTTTTTCCCTGATTTTTTTTACCGTTTGGAAGTTTTTTCCTCTGCTGCAGCTTCAAAAAGAGCCCTCCCACTAGTGGTTTCCTATGGTGCAGTGGTAGACTCTGTTCTGGTAGCAGCTGCCAGATTGCTCAATTTGTGCATCACCGTTCCGGCGCCATCTTCACCGGTCAGTTGGCCGGCACCATCTTTTTAAAAAAAAATGTACAGAAGCAAATTATCATGAGACGATGCGCGCAAGAGAGATGGGACGTGCCCGAAACATTTGTTGGATTTAACTACTCTACTACATGCTTGCACTTGTAAACACATCTCTATGGTCAGGTCGCAATTAACTGACCAGTGTGTCACCTTTTGATGACCAAAAGGGGCAGATACTCTGCAGGCTATATAAACCTCTGCAGGGTAGATGCCCCCCCCCTTCTTCTTTCTCTTCTACCTCTTCTACCTTCTTCTGTGTGTGCTCCATTGTCCTCGGCTGAGGACACATGTGTGAGATGAAATCCAAAGCCATCCTCACACATGGGACCATCCAGAAGTTATTAATATGGACTGGAATATAAACTTATCTGCCTGCAATCTATCAATTGCATGAATCAACATAATTGTAAGTAAAGATTGTATTTTTCATCTTTATGAAGGAGTGGTCATTCATTGCTACCAAATGGGATTCTGAACCACGTGTTATTTCTTGCCATGCTAACTCCGCTGCAAATTAAGCCAGCTGAACTCTGCTAATACAAATAATATTAATAATAATCAAAATACCCAACAACATTTACATATGTCAAAGGGTTAAATAAGGATCAGGAGGGAAGTGTTTTTAATAGGAAAGTGAACACAAGAACAAGGGGGCACAACCTGAGGTTAGTTGGGGGAAAAGATCAGAAGCAACGTGAGAAAATATTATTTTACTGGAAAAGTCGTAGATGCTTGGAACAAACTTCCAGCAGACGTGGTTGGTTAAGCCACAGTAACTGAATTTAAACATGCCTGGGATAAACATAGATCCATCCTAAGATAAAATACAGGAAATGGTATAAGGGCAGTCTAGATGGACCATGAGGTCTTTTTCTGCCGTCAATCAATCTTCTATGTAACAGAGAATAGAAAAATTCAAAAGAAGTCGCGCAAGGCTCGAAGATGAGGAGGGACCTAGCCCAGAGAATCATCAAGTGTTGGACTCCATTGAACTCGTAGCATCATCATTACCATCATCAGTGTCAGTAGCTCATCGGTTGGGTTTGTCAATATATGAACTGACCAGCAATGTATGTTTGGTGGAATTAGCATAATGTTGCTTTAACGGCTAACATTGCAATTAGCTATAAAAGGGAGTCAGATGTGTTTCTCTGTTATTGTTGCAAATACTTGCTATTACTCTTAACTCCCCGATCTCACTATCTGCTAGTTTTGTCTGTGAAACTATACAATAGACTTTGCTGTGTGAATATTTGGACTTCAACTCTATATATTATGTATGCAAGTAATACTTATGGTATTATATAGAACCGTGTGTTCTGCAGAAGAGAAATATCGTAGAATTATATATGTATATATAGAACTGTGTGTTCTGAAGGGGAATATTATTGATTAGCTGCTGTGTGTATAGAACTGTATATTCTGATATCTGGTTCGTATATGATTGCTTGACTTGGATATCTATGAAGTGAGCTGTTTACTTACTGCTATTGAATATATGTAAATAATATTTATACTCTACTTATTAGTCTGGGTCAGGGGTAGGAAAGTTGGCTCTTATGGACTTCAACTCCCAGAATTCCTGAGCCAATCATGCTAGCTGAGGGAATTCTGGGAATTGAAGTCCATATGTCATAGAAAGGTCAACTTTGCCTACCCCTGGTCAGGGTTATTGGCTGAATAACCATCACTGCCACATATACAGTAATACCTCGTCTTACGAACTTAATTGGTGACGGAAGGTGGTTCGTAAGGCGAAAAGTTCGTAAGACGAAACAATGTTTCCCAAAGGAAACAATGTAAAAACGATTAATGCATGCAAGGGGGGGAAATAGCAAAATGGCGCTCTGCTGGGCGCCGCCGCCCAGCTGTCACCTTTTAAAATAGCCGGGAGGCTTCTCGGCATTCTCCCGAACCCGAACCTGGAAGTTCGGCAAAAGTTCAGGTTCCGGAGGCCGCCGAGAAGCCCCCCGGCTGTTTCAGAAGGTGACAGCCGGGTGGCGGCGCTTCTCGGCGGCCTCCCGAACCGGAACCTGAAAAGTTCAGGTTCGGGTTCCGGAGAACGCCGAGAAGCCCCCCGGCTGTTTTAAAAGGTGACAGCCAGGCGGTGGCGCCCAGCAGAGCGCCATTTTGCAATCTATGGTGGGTTCGTAAGTCGGAAAAAGTTTGTAACAAGAAGCAAAAAATTTCCGAACCCCGGGTTCGTATCTCGAGATGTTCGTATCTCGAGGGGTTCGTATCACGAGGTACCACTGTACTCTGTTTTTCAATTTAGGATTCTAATATTGGTTATAAGCCTAGTGTAGGATGCTAACAATCATCCTCATCATGTTCTTTGAGGATGCAACAGAAAACCTCCAGTCTTCCTTGTGTCCTTATGTCTTCTGGTTAAGATTCTCCGACGCTTCCGTCGCAAATGACGTGTCCTCTTCTATGAGGGCCTTGCGGAAAAGTCCCAAGAAAGAAGCTTTCCGGCGGAGGCCTCTACTCCGGATGTAGCCCACAAAGCCGTAGAGCACTGGGTTGATGCAGCTGTGCAAGTAGGCCAATGCGTTGGAGACCTTGAGCGCAATCCCCCAAAGGGCATTTTGGCTCCATATGGTGTTCAGCAGCACGAAGACGTGGTGGGGCAGCCAGCAGATGAAGAAAAAGGCGACGATGGCGGCTACCAGGGTGATGGTGCGGTGGCAACCCTTCCAACGCCGTTCGCGGAGCTTGCAAAGCAGAACGGAGTAAGCCGTGGAGATGATGATAAAAGGCAGGAGGAACCCGCCGAAGAATCTGCTCATCCGCAGGGGCAGTTCGGTCGAGGCCTTGAGATCCTTGTGATAGATGCAACAGGAGGCGCCGTTCCTGACTTCGATAGTGCGGACGACCAGGTAAGGGATGCTGAAGAACAAAGCCACGGTCCATGCTCCGATGCACATCAGGGTTTGAAAACGAGGACTTTGGTGGTTTCGGGCCCACACGGGCCTTATGACCATCAGGCAGCGATACAGGCTGATCACGGTGAGAATGAAGACGCTCGTGAAGCTGGTGAGGTAGCGGATGAAGCTGTGGACCTTGCAAATCGCGAGGCCGAAGGGCCATTGCTGGTACATGACCTCTTGCACCAGGGCGGGGATGCGGCCCACGGAGAAGAGGAAGTCGGCCACGGCCAGGTTGAAGTAGCAGATGGAGGTGAAGGTTTTGTGGTTCTTTCGGGTCGCGATGATCCACATGACCAGCCCGTTGCCGGAAACACCCAAAACCAAGATGATGACGTTGGTGACGATAGCGATATGGCGCATGACTTCTTCAACGGCGGTAACATTACGGAGGCAATAAGAGCCATTCGCGGCTGCCTGAAAAGAATAAGACGGGAAGATTCAGGGTTGGTTCTTATTTTTCTAAATCTCGTACTCCTTGAAGGAGACAATGTACAGCCACGCAGTCACAAAGAACCCCCAAAGTTTTCCCTGTAGCCGATTTCCAACTCAGTTACTAAATCTTAGTCTACTCTAAAGGTAAAGTTTTCCCCGTAGATGTGTGTTAATTATTTCCAGCTCTAGGGGGCGATGCTCATTCCCCTTTCTAAACCAAAGAGCCAGTGCTGACTGAAGCCATAGAAACAAGAGATTGACGGCAGAAAAAGACCTCATGGTCCATCTAGTTTGCCCTTGTATTATTTCCTGTATTTTATCTTAGGATGGATCTATGTTTATCCCAGGCATGTTTCAATTCAGTTCCTGTGGATTTACCGACCACGTCTTCTGGAAGTTTGTTCCAAGCATCTACTACACTTTCAGTAAAATCATATTTTTTCATGTTGCTTCTGATCTTTCCCCCAACTAACCTCAGCTTGTGCCCCCTTATTCTTGTGTTCATGTTCCTACTAAAAACACTTCCCTCCTGAACCTTATTTAAGACATCTCCATAGTCATGTGGCCAGCATGAATATATGCCCAAGGTGCATGTAGCGCTGTTACCATCCCACTAAAGCTGGTCCCCATTTTTGTACTTGCATTTTTTTTACATGCTTTTGAACTGCTAGAAGCTGGGGCAAGTCATGGAAGCTCACTCCATTACGTGCAGTGATGGGCTACTACAGGTACGGTCAGGTACGCAGAACCGGTAGAAAAATTTTGAATTTTTTTTTCTGTTTTTTTCTCTTCTGGGCTCCGAGTATGTTTTTCCTATCACAGTAAATGACATTGAATGTGTATAATTTGAGAACACATACAGCAATGAAGGGCCGCAAAATTTTTTACTACCACACTGTGGGCATGGCTTATTTTGTGGGTGTGTCTTGCCAGCCATGTGACCAGGTGGGAGTGGCTTGATGATCATGCAACCGCGGGTGGCTTAAAAGTCATGTGACTGGCTTAAAGGTGGCCAACTTGATGTCACTCACATCAAGGGTTTGAGTTAGGGTGCGTGGCCTTTCCTTGCCTCAAAGAGATACAGTTTACTATTATTTGATTTGATTTGATTTGATTTGATTATTTATTTTATTTGATTATTTATTTTATTTTATTTTATTTTATTATTTTTATGCCGCCCTTCTTCTTAGACTCAGGGTGGCTTACAACATGTTAGCAATAGCACTTTTTAACAGAGCCAGCACATTGCCCCCACAATCCGGGTCCTCATTTTACCCACCTCGGAAGGATGGAAGGCTGAGTCAAACTTGAGCCGGTGATGAGATTTGAACCGCTGACCTACAGATCTACAGTCAGCTTCAGAGGCCTGCAGTACAGCACTCTACCTGCTGCGCCACCCTGGCTCTATTACTGAACATCCAAAATATACTATTTAATTCTATGTATATATATTGCACAGAGGCACACACCTCCGGCTATCCCAATCCACAAACTGGTTGCAAAGGCAGATCAAAGGTTTCAAAACCTCGCCGCACAGAGGCCTCAGGCTTGGCCCAGTCATGAAACATTCAGGAGCTGGAAGGGGCTTCTGGTGCATGCACGCATAGGGTGCATGGATCAAAACTTCTCCCTGGCCCTTCTAAAGCACCAAAGAGGCCTCAGGCATGAAGCAACACAAGCCGCTCGACGTGTAGAACTATGACGATTTCACCACCTAGCTGTGATGGGAAATCTTCCAAGCTTTGAAGTGCTCGGTGCAAGAGAACGGATCTAACTGAGTTCAGGCCCTGCTTTTCATGCGACTAATATTAAAAGCGGGCTTTTTCTTATGGCAGCATTTTCCAAACCCTGCGGAGTGGAGGGGCTCTAAAATGTTAACCATCCCCTACAATAATAATAATAATAATAATAATAATAATAATAATAATAATAATTTATTGGATTTGTATGCCGCCTCTCTCCGCAGATTCGGGGCGGCTAACAACAATAATAAACACAACATGTACAATCCAATAATAAAAACAACTAAAAACCCCTATTATAAAACCAAACATACACACAAACATACCATGCATAACTTGTAATGGCCTAGGGGGAAGAGCTATCTCAACTCCCCCATGCCTGGCGGTATAAATGAGTCCGGGGGGAGTTGGTTCCCTTCATTTTGGGGAGGAAAGATGATGTCTTTGGAGAGGAGTGGCATACAAGACTAATAATAATAATAATAATAATAATAATTATTATTATTATTATTATTATTATTATTAATGCCACCCCTCTCCGTAGACTCTGGGCGGCTAACAACAGTGATAAAAAACAGCATGTAACAATCCAATACTAAAACAACTAAAAACCCTTATTATAAAACCAAACATACACACCAACATACCATGCATAAATTGTAAAGGCCCGGGGGGAAGGAATATCTCAGTTCCCCCATGCCTGACGGCAGAGGTGGGTTTTAAGGAGCTTACGAAAGGCGAGGAGGGTGGGGGCAATTCTAATCTCTAGGGGGAGCTGGTTCCAGAGGGTCGGGGCCGCCACAGAGAAGGCTCTTCCCCTGGGTCCCGCCAAACGACATTGTTTAGTTGACGGGACTCAGAGAAGGCCCATTCTGTGGGACCTAACTGGTCACTGGGATTCTTGCGGCAGAAGACGGTCCCGGAGATAATCTGGTCCGATGCCATGAAGGCCTTTATAGGTCATAACCAACACTTTGAATTGTGACTGGAAACTGATCGGCAACCAATGTAGACTGCGGAGTGTTGGTGTAACATGGGCATGTCATTATTATTATTATCATCATCATCATTAAAAATTGAAGGCACACACTAGAACAGTGGTTCTCAACCTCTCTAATGCCGCGACCCCTTAATACAGTTCCTCACGTTGTGGTGACCCCCAACCATAACTCTAGCACCAATTATCCCAACAGAGCTTTAAGCTGATTGGCAAGAAGGTCAGAGGGACACCCCCACTGTAAACAGCTGATTGGTCGGATTGTAAAAATACTTTCCAAGGCGCCAGATTAGATGCTTTAGTTCCTAACACCATGGGAAATTTGTCTTTTACCATGGTCTTAGGCGACCCCTGTGAAAAGTTTGTTCGACCCGCAAAGGGGTCCCGACCCCCCCAGGTTGAGAACCACTGCACTAGAACAACTGGTGAAGTCATTCTTTGCTATCATCCTCAGCTAACTCTTTTTCTGAGTGTAGAGATGCAATAAGATGTAACTTAAGGGCTGCAAAGTTTCAACACTCAAGATTGCATCAGACGGATGGTTTGAAAAGTGGTTTTTAAAGATTGCTTTGCTTTTTCCGGGCTTGGAGAGAGGTTTTAAGGTGCCAAGGGGGCTGCTTTAAGCCTTTGGAATATTCAAAACATCCACCTGATCCTTAAAAACCTCAAATCTCCCCCTCCCAAGGGATCTGGTAGGTCCCCAGTTGGAGTCAACAGGGCCATGGGCTCCTGCTTTGTAATCAAATCTGTTTCCTTCACTAACTTCTGGGAAGACCTAAGAACTTCTGCACGTAACTTCCCTCCATTGGTGAAATCCATTTCTTTTTTTACTACCGGATCTGTGGGCATGGTGTGGTTTGGTGGGCATGTCTCGATGGGCGTAGCAGGGGAAGGATACTCCAAAATCCTTCCCCATTCCCTCACAACTCCTGGGGGAAGGATATTGCAAAAAGTGTTGGTTATGACCTATAAAGCCCTACATGGCATCGGGCCAGAATACAGTGATCCCTCGATTTTCACGATCTCGATCTTCGCGAAACGCTATATCGCGATTTTTCAAAAAATATTAATTAAAAATATATTCCCACCCGATGACGTCACTCTCTTCCTTTCTCATCTTTCTTTCTCTCTCTCTTTCTCTATCTTGCTTCTTCCTCTCTCACACTCTCTTCCTCCCTCTCTCATCTCTTTCTTTCCTTCTCTCTCTTTCTCTATTTCTCCCCCTCTTGCTCTCGAGCGGCGGGCGGCGGGCGAGCGGCGGGCGGGCAGCAGCGAGGAGCCGAAGATTGGGGTTTCCCCTTTGCGTGGGCGGCAGGGAAACCCCGATCTTCGGCTCCTCGCTGCTGCGGCGCTGCCGAGCAGATCAGCTGCTGGGCGGTCGAAGGAACCTTCCCTGGGTCTTCCCCGCCACCCACGCAAAGGGGAAACCCCGATCTTCGGCTCCTCGCTGCTGCGGCGCTGCCGAGCAGATCAGCTGCTGGGCGGCGGAAGGAACCTTCCCTGGATCTTCCCAGGTGCGGAAGTAAAAACACCATCTGTGCATGCGCGGCCATTGAAAACAGGGTGCGCATGCGCAGATGGTGTTTTTACTTCCGCACCACTATATCGCGAAAAATCGATTATCGCGAGGGGTCTTGGAACGGAACCCTCGCGATAATCGAGGGATCACTGTACCTCCAAGAACGCCTTCTGCCGCATGAATCCCAATGACTGATTATGTCCCACAGATTCGGCCTTCTCCAGGTCCCATCAACTAGGCAATGTCGTTTGGCGGGACCTATGGGAGAGCCTTCTCTGTGGGGGGCCCGACCTTCTGGAATCAGCTCCCCCCGGGGATTTGTACTTATTGTCCCCACCCTCCTCCCCTTCCATAAGAGTCTTATAACTCACTTATGCTGCCAGGCTTTTAACTATTACATCCCTTCCCCCTGGCCAATGAATGTGTTGAAAGAATACTGAGCAAATGGAATGACTGTTTTTTATGGGTTTGGGGTTTTTTTAGACTTTAAATTAATTAATTGGATTTAAGAAATTGTATATTATTTATTTTAGGTTGTGAGTTGCCCCGAGTCCTTGGAGAGAGGCAGCATAAAAGTCCAATAACTAAATAACTAAGTAACTAAGTAACTAAATAAATAACTAAGTAAATAAGTAAATAAGTAAATAAGTAACTAAATAACTAAATAACTAAATAACTAAATAACTAAATAACTAAATAACTAAGTAAATAAGTAACTATATAACTAAGTAACTAAGTAACTAAGTAACTAAGTAGCTAAATAACTAAATAACTAAATAATTAAATAACTAAGTAACTAAATAACCAAATAACTAAATAGATTAGATTAGATTAGATTTATTAGATTTGTATGCCACCCCTCTCCGGAGACTTGGAATGGACTAACTAACTAACTAACTAACTAACTAACTAACTAACTAACTAACTAACTAACTAACTAACTACATACATACATACATACATACATACATACATACATACATACATATGTCAGAACAATCTACATATACAGTATACATTTATGCCAACAGGCCTGAGGCCATTAGATTCTTGCCCCCTGGCCAATGAAGGTGCTAAGAGAATGCTGAATGAACAAAATGATTTTTTAATGGATTTTTTGGTTGTGTGTGTGTTAGATTTTAAATTATTAATTGGATCCAAGATACCTTGTATTGTTTATTACATGTTGTGAGCTGCCCCGAGTCCTCGGAGTGGGGAGGTATAGAAGTCCAATAAATAAATAAATAAATAAATAAATAAATTCTCGCCAGCCAGAGATGTTATTTGCCCATTCGCCAAAACTACCCAAAGTTTCCGCTACCAGTTCTCCAGAACCTGCTGGATTTCACCCCTCCCACCTGCCCCACCAATCCAACAGTATTTCCAAACAATGAATTGGGGCATGCCCATTTATTTTAATTTTTTTTTTCAGATCTTCCTTTCAGGAAATGGCAACCCGACGCCCCATTCTTGAAGCTACATAGAAACATAGAAGACTGATGGCAGAAAAAGACCTCATGTTCCATCTAGTCTGCGCTTATACTATTTCTTGTATTTTATCTTAGGGTGGATATATGTTTATCCCAGGCATGTTTAAATTCAATTCCTGTGGTTTTGCCAACCACGTCTGCTGGAAGTTTGTTCCAAGCATCTACTTCTCTTTCAGTCAAATAATATTTTCTGACGTTGCTTCTGATCTTTCCCCCAACTAACCTCAGATTGTGTCCCCCTGTTCTTGTGTTCACTTGCCTATTAAAAACACTTCTCTCCTGAACCTTATTTAACCGTTTAACCTATTTAAATGTTTCGATCATGTCCCCCCCTTTCCCTTTCGTCCTCCGGACTAGACAGATTGAGTTCATGAAGTCTTTGCTTAAGACCTTCCACCATTTTTGTAGCCCGTCTTTGGGCCCGTTCAACACTTGGAAACGGAATCACTTCACTTTAGGGAGAGAAGAAAGGACTGTCTATAAAGAAAAGGGGTTCTCAGGGACAACAATCAGAGGGAAGGAGAGGAGGCTAACGTCCAAAGTGAGACAGACATGATTTCGCAAAGGTTCTGCAGGGTTGTGAAGCCCTTGCAAAATCTGTCTGATCAGCGAGAACAGTTACGAATAGCAATCTACCCAACAGCATTAACCACAATGCCAGTATCAGGCCACCCTCAAGTTATTATAAAAAGCAGACAAACCCAAAACTTTTGGGAGGAATACATCTTACTGTTTAGTCTAAGCCAGTGTTTCCCAACCTTGGCAACTTGAAGATATTTGGACTTCAACTCCCAGAAATTTCAGGGATTTGAAGTCCAAATATCTTCAAGTTGCCAAGGTTGGGAAACACTGGTCTAAGCTCAAGGAGTGTGCAAAGAGCACACAGCGGATCCCAAGGCCTCCCGTCGGAGACGCTGTGGCCCTCTCTCCACCCCTGCCTTGCTCACCATTTGAAGGTTCACCGTGCCTTCCTTGGGGACCCTGTACGGCGTTTTCACCTAAGGAGGTCTTGGCGTTCTGCTTCTACGGTGCATTCTGAGCGGAAGGGCAGGAAGTCACTCCACAACCTGATTGCAAGAGACAATAGACCGGCCTTCTCCCTTGCAAAATCACCAAGGGATGATGATGAACATTCAGAGGACTCATTAGGCAAGAAAACACTTGCAGGGCAAATGCCCAACAATCACCCAAGGAAAGGCGCCTTTTTTTTGGTGACTTTCAGATATTGGAAAGAGGAGCCGGTTGAAATAGGAGCAATTTGGTGGATTGGTTGCGGTGGTAGGGAAAACAGTGTCAGGGCAAAGCCATCATTTGGAGTTGGAGATTCGGCCTGTCGCAGTAGAGTAGTATTATAGGAACTGGGAGGGTAGTTAAGGTGGAAGGTCTTAAGCATAAAACTTATCAGGAAAGACTTCATGAACTCAACCTGGAGAGGTCAATTGTGGATAGTCTTAGGGAGAAATGTTGGGGGTTAAAGGTTGACACTACTGAGTCCGGTAATGAGTTCCACGCTTCGACAACTCGGTTGCTAAAGTCATATTTTTTACAGTCAAGCTTGGAGCAATTAATATTAAGTTTGAATCTGTTGCGTGCTCTTGTGTTGTTGCGGTTGAAGCTGAAGTAGTCATTGACAGGCAGGATGTTGCAGCATATGATCTTGTTGGCAATACTTAAATCGTGTTTTAGGCGCCATAGTTCTAAGCTTTCTAGATCCAGGATTGTTAGTCTATTTTCGTAGAGTATTCTTTTTCGAGAGGAGGAGTGAAAGGCTCTTCTTGTGAAGTATCTTTGGACGTTTTCAAGGGTGTTGATGTCCGAGATGTGGTATGGGTTCCAGACAGATGAACTGTATTCAAGGATGGGTCTAGCAAAAGTTTTGGAGGCTCTGGTGAGTAGTGTGAGATTGCCGGAGCAGAAGCTACGTAGGATCAGGTTAACAACTCTAGAAGCCTTTTTGGCGATATTGTTGCAGTGGGCTTTGGCACTTAGATCATTTGATATTAGTATTCCAAGGTCTTTTACTGGGGTTGGCTGTGAGATTTTGTATATTCAGTTTATATATGAGGTTTGGATTCTTTTTGCCGATGTGGAGGTTGCATCTCTGTGCGATCCCTGGGATTTGCGATCATCTATCAATGCCACGGCAAAGCATCATTGTCAGTGACAGGGGGAGACCTTTCCATTCCCACCCCCCGGGATTATTATTTTTTTAAAGCTTATTTTTAAATTGAATTCGAATGGCTGACCCTGACTGCTGTTTTGCTTGTAGGGTATCTTTATTTTTTGTCATTCATTTGATGTGATTGCATCTAGTTGTAATTTCAATGATTGGATATTCAAATTAAATTGCAGAAAGCTTGAGATATCGAACAAATATTTTTACTTCTGTGCTCTTTTCTTTCCCTTTTTAAACTATAATTTCTCTTTTTTATTATTTGTAGTTGATAAAGTCTTTTTTCTTGTAAGAGTTTTGGAGAATACATAAGAATGAGGAGTAGGCACTATATCACTCCTTTCAGTTCTGGAGACCTCACCTACAAAAAGATATTGACAAAATTGAACGGGTCCAAAGATGGGCTACAAGAATGGTGGAAGGTCTTAAGCATAAAACGTATCAGGAAAGACTTCATGACCTCAATCTGTATAGTCTGGGGGACAGAAGGAAAAGGGGGAACATGATCAAAACATTTAAATATGAGAGGGGCGGCATACAAATCTAAATAATAAATAAAATAAATAAATAAATATGGTAAAGGGTTAAATAAGGTTCAGGAGGGAAGTGTTTTTAATAGGAAAGTGAACACAAGAACAAGGGGACACAATCTGAAGTTAGTTGGGGGAAAGATCAAAAGCAACGTGAGGAAATATTATTTCACTGAAAGAGTAGTAGATCCTTGGAACAAACTTCCAGCAGACGTGGTTGGTAAATCCACAGTAACTGAATTTAAACATGCCTGTATAACATATATCCATCCTAAGATAAAACACAGGAAATAGTATAAGGGCAGACTAGATGGACCATGAGGTCTTTTTCTGCCGTCAGTCTTCTATATTTCTATGTTTCTATCATATCTGAAGTATTAAAGGAGAAGGATATTATTTTAATAAGGTTTAAAAGAAATTAAGCTTGAATTCAGTTGGATGGAAATTAGATATCTAGATGACAAAATTAGAGGTCAAGGTTGGGGGGGGGTTGGATTGACACCAGAAGTGATTAATTTGGAACTAATAACTTTTTTGGGAGGGAGATTAATTATAAATAATGTACTAACTCATTTTTATTATAATATGAAAATATTTTTAAATGTATTGAAGAAGTTTGTATGGAGAAAAAAAATTACTCCTTCCGGGGGAAAACTGGACGTTTGGCTTCTGGCAGCACGCCAGGCTGGCGCGCTGCCTTGGGGGGCCTGGGAGGAGGTCCTAAGCCACCCAATTTAATGGCGGCTCGGAGCGGACCTCCTCCTGTTGCCCCTCAGCTATCCTGAAAGCGAACACCCACCCGCCCTCCTCTATCATACAGTGTGCCTGGACGGGGTTGCCTCGGGGGCCGAATAGGAATTTTTGGCAGTCTCTCCTTGGTGTGGCCATTTTTTTGCCTATTCCACACTGTCGTTAAGGATGGACTGGTTAGGAGGTGCGGCACAATGTAGAGATACATCTGATTAATTCGGCTTCTCTCTGGTCACTGGGGTTTGACAGATTAGGGCCGGAAATGGGCAATAGGAGCAACTGCACGTTTTCCTTTTGGGCATCTTTTCAAGATGATGAGCTGCCTCTCCCCATGAACTAGAGGTGCGTACAATTTCGGGGATTGGAGAGGGGATGCCCATGGGACTCACCTTATCCAATTTCCCTCGGAGTTTGGACGGTGAGCTCCTCCCACATGCTTATGGGCGTGGCTCGGATACAGGTGAAGGTGGCTACCTTCACCTGGATCAGCAAGAAGTTATGCCCAAGAGTTGCCATGAATGTTTTTACAGGTAAATTCCGCCCCATTAGTTGTTGGCCTCTGCAGGTCCTTCGTTTACACTGCTATAACGTCTGCATTACGTTATTTAAATTGACGTTATTTAAATTTATGCTAATTAATAAAGTGACCCATTATTAAAATCCAGCTACTGTCTCAGCGTTGTTACTCCACTTCCTAGGCAAAGGGCTGACGCACTGCCTAAGTGGCATTTTTGCAGGACTGGGAAGAACACTGTTTGAATCCCAAGTTTGTAAATCAGGAGTTTGGGAAGTTTGGGAATCAGAAGTCAATGCGAGCCTCTGATTGAATAGAAGCAAAACAAATGAGGAGACAGAAAAAAGCGTATGAAGGGGTAACTAAATAAAGAAGACATTGACAAATGGAAAGGAATGGGGCTGCCAGAAGCAAAACGAGCCACCAAATAAATGAGACATATTGAAGGACGTCAGGTTTACTCACTGTTTCCTGGGCATTTAACTGAACTATCTGGTTGTTGTTGGGTTTTTTTCTCCCTACAGGGATATTGTGCAATATTTATGTATGTATGTGTACGTATTTATTTCTTTAACTTCAATATATTCTGCCTTTCAAGCAGGGGGTCTTCTGGAGGGACAGAGTGAAAAACACATTTGGCTATACAATGTCGGAACCCAGGAGAAGAGCCTTCCCTGTGGCGGCCCCGACCCTCTGGAACCAGCTCCCCCTGGAGATTAGAACTGCCCCCACCCTCCTTGCCTTTCGTAAAGTTCATAAGACCCATCTCTGCCGTCAGGCATGGGGGAACTGAGACATCTCCCCCAGGCCTATACAGTTTATACATGGTATGTTTGTGGGTATGTTTGCTTTTAATAATGGGGTTTTTAGCGTTTTTAAAATTATTAGATTTGTTCTTACATTGTTCTTGTTATTGCTGTGAGCCACCCCGAGTCTACGGAGAGGGGCGGCATACAAATCTAATAAATAATAATAATAATAATAATAATAATAATAATAATAATAATATACCTTAATGAAAGAACAGACATAGGGAGGGAATAATAAAAGTACAGTCACAAAAGACACACTACAAAAAGGGCGGAAGTACACTGCTCAAAGAAATAAAGGGAATACTTAAACAACACAATATAACTCCAAGTAAATCAAACTTCTGTGAAATCAAACCGTTCACTTAGGAAGCTGACTGACGATCAATTTTACCTGCTGCTGTGCACATCCAACTTTGTACAGAACAAAGTATTCAATGAGAATATTTCATCCATTCAGATCTAGGATCCGTTATTTGAGTGTTCCCTTTATTTTTTTGAACAATATAGTTTGGCAGCACTATTTAAGCCATAACTGGACTCAACAGCATTGATCAAATTCTGATTCCTTTGCAATCCGCCCCCACACCCAATACTTTTAAAACCACATGGAAAAAATATATATAATTGTGTAAATTAGCTGAAATTAGAGAGGCCTCTAGATATGGGAAGTAGAGATCCAGTAGAGACTTAGTTCTTTAACTGTAGAAGAAGGATGAATTGCTTAAAATTGTGACACACCGAGAAATAAGGTAGCTTAGCTATGATTTTTGCAGCAAACATTGGATATTCGCTGCTCAAAAAAAATAAAGGGAACACTTGAACAACACAATATAACTCCAAGTAAATCAAACTCCTGTGAAATCAAACTGTCCACTTAGGAAGCAACACTGATTGACAATTAATTTCACATGCTGTTGTGCATATTCAGCTTTGTACAGAACAAAGTATTCAGTGAGAATATTTCATTCATTCAGATCTGGGATGTGTTCTTTGAACGTCCCCCCCCCCTTTTTTTTTTTTAGCAGTACAGTGATACCTTGTCTTACAAACTTAATTGGTTCCGGGATGAGGCTCTTAAGGTGAAAAGTTTGTAAGACGAAACAATGTTTCCCATAGGAATCAATGGAAAAGCGATTAATGCGTGCAAGCCCAAAATTCACCCCTTTTGCCAGTCAAAGTGCCTGTTTTTGCGCTGCTGGGATTGCCCTGAGGCTCCCCTCCATGGGAAACCCCACCTCTGGACTTCTGGACAATCCCAGCATCACAAAAACGAGGGTTTCGCTGGCAACGGAAGTCCGGAGGTGGGGTTTCCCCGCGAAGGGAGCATCAGTGAAATCGCAGCATCGCAAAAACACCAAAGTCCTCGAAACCCCACCTCCGGACCTCTGTGTTTTTGCGATGCTGCGATTTCACTGAGGCTCCCCTCGCTGGGAAACCCCACCTCCAGACTTCTGTTGCCACCTGTTTTTGCACTGCTGGAATTCCCTTGCTGGGATTCTCCTGCAACATCACAAAAACACGGAAGTCTGGAGGTGGGGTTTCTCATGGATGGGAGCCTCAGGGACTCCCAGCAGAGCAAAAACGGGTGCTTTGGCTGGTGGAAGTCCGGAGGCAGGGCATCCCAGCGGCGGCGGTGGGTTTGTAAGGTGAAAATAGTTTGTAAGAAGAGGCAAAAAAATCTTAAAACCCGGGTTTGTATCTCGAAAAGTTTGTATGACGAGGTATCACTGTATATTTTTTCCTTTCCTCCTCCCCTTTTTTGGGGCATTTTCCTCTCCCTCCTCTGTAATTAAGTGATGTAGAAGAGCCTTCTTGGGAGGAAAGTTATTACTACCACCCCTTGTGTTTTTAGCAAACGTCTTTAAAAAAACGTCAATTGGCAGAACAGTGCGCTACCATCGCAGCTATAACTGCCAGATGAAACCCGAGGGCTGCATATGTATGTGTGCCGCAATCGGTTTGTGAGTTTTGAGGAAGTCATAACCAGGCTTAGAGCAAATGGTTTTCCTGGAAAAGCCAAGCAATCAAAAAGCTGACTCAAAGATGTGCACATACACAATACGCACATGTAATAACAGTGCTAGTAGAACAGAACAGAGCAGAATTCTTTATTGGCCAAGTGTGATTGGAGCCAGAAGGAATTTGTCTTTGGTACATAAACTTTCAGTGTACATAAAAGAGATAAGGGACAAATCATGATCGTAGTCATAATAAATACATTCATCGTGAATCATAAGATACAACAATTAGTCACACTAGGATAATAAATAAGCAATCAAAACGAAAGCAGAAAACTAAACAAAACAGTATAAATCGTAAAGCTACAAGTAGCAAGGTTATTATAGTCATAAGTAGAAAAGAAGATAGGCAATAGGAAGGATAAAAATGATATATTTCTACTTGTAGTAGAAACATAGAAGACTGACGGCAGAAAAAGACCTCATGATCCATCTAGTCTGCCCTTATACTATTTCCTGTATTTTTATCTTAGGATGGATATATGTTTATCCCAGGCATGTTTAAATTCAGTTACTGTGGATTTACCAACCACGTCTGCTGGAAGTTTGTTCCAAGGATCTACTACTCTTTCAGTAAAATAATATTTTCTCATGTTGCTTTTGATCTTTCCCCCAACTAACTTCAGATTGTGTCCCCTTGTTCTTGTGTTCATTTTCCTCTTAAAGTAGTAGTAGTAGTGGTAGCAGTAAGCAGCAATATCCTCAATTTAGATTATACTTCTCCCTCTTCCTGGTAGGTTTCCATCTTTATTTTAACCAACAGTTTTGATGACTAATCTTGGTGATGTGGAAAGAAAAATCCGGTCCGGTTCCGATCCAGGAAAAAGCCACTGGGAATAAAATGGAGGCCGTTGGAAAGAAGGACTCTGTTTATTCATGAGCATAACAAACAATAGCATGCGGTTCTGGGACCGCTGACAAATGGATTTGATGAGTGCATGGATTTTTATAGAGTTCTGAGATGGTGCTAAGGGGTTGTGCGATGTAGTGAGCCTGGTGTCTATTGCAGAATATCTCCGGGACCGCCTTCTGCCGCACGAATCCCAGCGACCGGTTAGGTCCCACAGAGTTGGCCTTCTCCGGATCCCGTCGACTAAACAATGTCGTCTGGTGGGACCCAGGGGAAGAGCCTTCTCTGTGGTGGCTCCGACCCTCTGGAACCAGCTCCCCCCTGAGATTAGGATTGCCCCCACCCTCCTTGCCTTTCGTAAGCTCCTTAATACCCACCTCTGTCGTCAGGCATGGGGGAATTGAAACATCTCCCCCTGCCCATGTTGTTTTGGTGTTTGATGGATTGTGTGCTTGTTTTTTATATATTGGGGTTGCTTTTATGAATTTTTTAACCAAAAACTGTAATTAGATTGGTAAATATTAGATTTGTCACTATGTACTGTTTTTTGCCATTGTTGTGAGCCGCCCTGAGTCTGCGGAGAGGGGCGGCATATAAATCCAATAAATCTAATCTAATCTAATCCTAAGGGTGGTGGGTTAATCCTATTGTGATGACCCAAGGCGTGGCATACAAGCAGTGAAGGGCTACAAATTTTTTTACTACCACACTGTAGGCGTGGCTTATTTTGTGGGTGTGACTTGCCAGCCATGTGATCAGGTGGGAGTGGCTTGGTGATCATGTGACTGGGGGGGTGGCTTAAGGTAATGTGACTGGCTTAAAGGTGACCAACTTGATGTCACTTAAAGTTAGGGTTAAGGTGCCTGGCCTCTCCTCGCCTCAAAGAGATACAATTTCCCTATCTATTTACTATTATGAACATCCAAAATATACTATTTAATTCTATGTACATAGGCCATATGTGTACATACATATTATACACAGGCACAGCCAGATTGTTGGGGGCAATATGCTTTTTCTCTGTAAACCGCTTAGAGAAGGCTGTAAACAGTGATGGGCTACTACGGGTACGGTCAAGTACGCAGAACCGGTAGAAAAAAATTGAAAACTCATATCTACATAGAATTAAATAGTATATCTATTTACTATTACTGAATATCCAGAATTTACTGTTTAATTCTATCTATACACATACACTCAAAGCTCTTCTAAAATTATACACATTCAACCTCATTGACTGCGATAGGAAAAATATACCCAGAGCCTAGAAGGGGGGGAAAAAGAAAAAAAAAATCAAAATTTTTCTACCGGTTCTGAGTACCTGACCATAACCTTGGAGCCCATCACTACTTATTGGTAAATGGATCGGTTGAAACCTGATTAATGGCATCAGTTTTGCATGGTCATCAAAGGTTTCATAGCAACCAATCTTGTTTTGAAGCATCCTTTTTACTGGGGGCACTTCAGATCTTTTAGAAGCTGCAGGAAATGGACTTTGGTGGAAGAAACTTTTAAATGCATGAAGGGGGGGGCACTAAGTGGGGGGGGGGACCCTACCTTTCTTCAGATTCAAGAGCCTGTATTTGAATCTCAATTTTCAGAAAGAGACCCATTCAAGCAACAATTAGATAGAAGTGTTCCAACATCTGAATGGCTGACACAAAGAACCGAGGGTCAACTTGTTCTCCAAAGCACCAGAAAGCAAGACAAGGAGTGATGGGTGGAAACTAATCGAGGGGAGAATTAATCTAGAAATAAGGGGAGATTTCCTGACAGTGAGAACAATTAATCGGTGGAACGACTTGCCTCCAGAAGTTGTGAACATAAGAACATAAATCTGCTGAATCAGACCAAAGACCATCGAGTCCAGCATTCTGTGTCACACAGTGGCCCACCAATTGTCCATGGGGATTTTGAGCAGAAAGAAAAGGCAAAACCCTTCAAATGGTACTCAAGGGAATCCTGCCTGCCTCAGTCAACATAGAGGCGGCACTTGGACATCCGTTTCAATAACCACCGATACACTTGGCATCCATGAATCTGTCTAATCCTGCCTTGAAGCTATCCAGGCTGACAGCTGTCACGACCTCTTCTGGAAGTGAATTCCATAAACCAACGACCCTCTGGGTGAAGAAATATTTCCCTTGATTTGTCCTCACTTTCTTATCTATGAGCTTTAGGGAGGGCCCCCTTGTCCTAGTATTGTATGGTAGAGAAAATAATTTTTCTCTATCCATGCATGATTTTATACACTTCGATCAAGTCACCCCTTAAATGCTGTCTTTCAAGGTTGGAAAGACCAAGGGTTGCAACCTGGTTTCATAAGGGAGGGATCCCTCATCCTAGTGTGGTAGAAAAAATAATTTTTTTCTATCCAGCTTTTCTATCCCATGCATGATTTTATACACTTCGAACGCTCCATGACTGGAGATTTTAAAGATGAAACTGGACAATTATTTGTCTGAAATGGTAGAAGGTTTCTTGCTTGAGTATCAGGGTATTGGACTAGAAGACCTCCAGTGTCCTGTCCAACTCTGTTTTTCAGTTATTTTGAAAGGAATCTAAATGGCACAGAAAATAGAAAGCTGCATAAAGATTGGATCCATACGAAAGAGTTCCTGGTTTCATCATTTCTTTTTTTTTTTGTCCAAACAATGCAGCTAGCAGTAGCAGACTATTTCTTTATTGGGCTAGTTCAAACAACCTGTTTTAGGAACCCTAGAATCATAAGATGCTTCAGGAGGAGTTTCACATCTTGTTATTATTTATTTATTTTATTTTATTCGGTTTCTTTGCCGCCCAATCCTAAAGGACTCTTCCTGAGTCGCTAGTTAATACACCTCGGAAATAAAAACAACAACAACATCTATTTAGCATCTTTTTTAGATTCACTATCCTGGTTGTATGTCAAAACACAATGTGCAGCTTTGGAGGGCTGCAAAATAGAATTGCACACTCTAATTACAAACACATTATTCTGGCATGAATTTCTTCTTAACTTTCGGCTTCCAAAGCTTTTATCGGGTTTGCAAAATATAATTTACACTCTGATTGAGTTCAGATACCTCGAGGCTGTGGGGGAAAAAAAGTTATACCAGGGCGTCTTAGCTGAGCGGAGTTTGGAACGCAAATATAGCATTCTGATTCTGATAAATCTGATTAGCCCTTCTTTGAATCTCTGCCATATCTCCTTCCGTAATCGTGTGTGTACTGTATGTTTTGGTGTGTGTGTGTGTATGTATGTGTATATTGGGGTGTGTTCAGTGATGGGCAGCAGCCAAAACGGCCAGAACCACCATTCCGCCAGGGAAAACAGAGCGCGTAGGCTCACTCCGTTGCCGTCGGGTGTGCACACACAACCGGAATGTTTCCGGTAAAAAATTACCGGTTATCTTTGCTTCCGCGCATGCAACTTTTGCTGCTGGAAGGATGGCCGTGCGCAAGATTTTGGCTGCTGCACATGCGCAGAAGCTGGAATCTTGATGCAGCGCCTATAGCGGCAGCTGACAAAAGCAACCTGCCCGAGGTCCGGCCCTGTGCCTGTTCTCTTGCGCCACAGGAGAGAGAGCGCAGAGCAGGCCACATGGCCAGAGCTGAGGGCCGCCAGGCCTGCATTCTCTTGGCGCCCCTGCAAGAGGTCACCGGAGCAAGGTAAGGGGCGGGCGGGCAGCTCACAGCACAGCACGGCAAGTGGGAGCAAGCGGTGGGGTGGTAAGCCAACATGAGAGTCGTGTGGGCAGCGGTGGGTTTTTAAATTGGGCTGACCACTACGGCTCGCGAGTGCTTGCGGGGCCAGCGCAATTTTGCTTCTGCACCTGCGGAGGTAGAAAAATTGTGCATGGAGCCGCAGGTGCGCCTGTGTTTCGGCCTGCGCGGGAGCAAAAAGCCTCACCAAAACACGGCAGTGAGGGGGCGGTGGTGTGGCAGAGTATGTGTGTGTGTGCATTGTGGCTGTGTGTACATTGCATGCCATGTGGCTGCATGGGCATGCATCAACGATGGGTTGCCACCGGTGCGGTAGGTGACTGATCACTGTTAAGAGCCACCGGATTGTGCAATTTGCACACAACTGAAGGTCCTTTGGGGGCCGCCATCTTTTTTCTTTAATTTTTTCATATTTTTTGCTTCCTGTGCATGTGCAGAAGCAAAAAACGGCAAAAATAGCCGAAATCTCACAAAGGGGCCGTTCCCGGGGCATTTCCACTGCCCGGATGGCATCCCCACCCCCATGTGGGGGGGAGGACCCCATGAATGACCACACCCCAAAGGATGTGAGCAGCATGCTTATGATGGCTAAAGAACCAAAACGTGAATAAATATGTAGTAATATATACTGTATATAAGGGTTTCTTTTTAATTCACTGCATTGCTACTGTTCAGCGTAGACTTTTTGCATCTGCATTTTACTATTTTAAGAATTTATTTATTTTTATTTTAGAAAATTTATATTGCCGCTTATTCCACATGGCAACTCAAGGCAGCTTATAAGAAGACAAAAACCTCATATATAAAAACAGCAACGAAAGAGAATAATCATTTAATACATTAATATAGTAAAATATAAAATTTGAGCAATAAAGGAGAAAACCATGGAGGGGGTGCTCTTGCCAAAATATTGTATAGGGTTTTAATCCTTCACATATATACATACAGTGGTACCTCTATCTAAGAACGCCTCTACTTACAAACTTTTCTAGATAAGAACCGGGTGTTCAAGATTTTTTTGCCTCTTCTCAAGAACCATTTCCCACTTACAAACCCGAGCCTCCGAAACTGTAATTGGAAAAGACAGGAAGAAGCCTCCGTGGGGCCTCTCTAGGAATTTCCTGAGAGGAAACGGACGGAAAAGGCAGGGAGAAGCCTCCGTGGGGCCTCTCTAGGAATCTCCTGGGAGGAAACGGATGGAAAAGGCAGGGACAAGCCTCCGTGGGGCCTCCCTAGGAATCTCCTGGGAGGAAACAGGGCCGGAAAAGGCAGGGAGAAGCCTCCGTGGGGCCTCTCTAGGAATCTCCTGGGAGGAAACGGACGGAAAAGGCAGGGAGAAGCCACCGTGGGGCCTCTCAAGGAATCTCCTGGGAGGAAACAGGGCCTCTACCATCCCCACACGCATTATTTGCTTTTACATTGATTCCTATGGGAAAAATTGCTTCTTTTTACAAACTTTTCTACTTAAGAACCTGGTCATGGAACAAATTAAGTTCATAAGTAGAGGCACCACTGTATGTGCATTCATAAGAGGATCCCCGCCCCACCCCCCGGCCCCAAATAAAACCCACAAAGGAAAAAAAAAGAAAATTAAATGTTTTTCCTTGCAGGTTTTTTGCTTCTAAAAAGCAATCAATTGCAGTCCGAAGGTCATCCAGAGCCCTCAGAATTATTTAATAGCCTGATTTGCTTGAGGACTGCTTGCATTCATTACTCTAATCATTCCTGGCTTAAGACTGATATCAAATTCCAGCCCAGGGAAGGCAAGGAAGGAGCCCTGCTTGCAGCTCTTAACCCTTTGCTTTTTGAAGTGTGTCTCTTTGCCACTGCTCGTCGAATGCAGCAAGAACCAACATGAATCAATTGGATTTGATGGATTTTTAATCATGATATTATTTCCATCCTCCAGCGCACCTTGCAACCTGGATGTGGCTACTGGCACTAACTGGATTTATCATTGAGTCTGTCATCTGCACCTCTATAACTGTCTGGTTTGGTTCTGCAACCGAACAAGACCGACACAGACTTCAGAGGATCTGCAGAAAGAACAATGGCTGCCAATCTGCCTTCCATTGAGGACCTGTATACTGCACGAGTCAAAAAGAGGGTGGGGAAAATATTTACTGACCCCTCACATCCTGGACATAAACTGTTTCAACTCCTACCCTCAAATCGTCGCTACAGAGCACTGCACACCAAGACAACTAGACACAAGAACAGTTTTCCCCCGAACACCATCAATCTGCTAAACAAATAATTCCCTCAATACTGTCAAACTATTTACTAAGTCTGCACTTCTATTTCTACTAGTTTTTTCTCATCATTCCTATCACCCATTTCCTCCCACGTAGGACTGTATGACAGTAACTTGTTGCTTGTATCCTAATATTTTTTTATTAACATTCATTGTTTCCTGATTGCTTATTTGACCCCCATGACAATCATGAAGTGTTGTACATGATGAGTCTTGAGAAATCTATATTTCCCTTTATGTACACTGAGAGCATATGCACCAAAGACAAATTCCTTGTGTGTCCAATCACACTTGGCCAATAAAGAATTCTATTCTATTCTGTTCTATTCTTTATTTTTAATCTTCGCTGTGCCCTGCTCTGAACTTCATCAGGGAGAAAAGCAAATCTATGAAAATAGATGGTTAGCATTAGCGAGGGGGGGGCCGTTGGAGTAGAAGACCTCCAAGATCCCTTCCAACCAAGCGGGGATTCCCAATGACTGGTGCAGTTGTGTATGCATGTGGCGGACGGGTGCACATCAGGGGCGAGATTCTGCTTCTGTGCATGCCCTGGAAGCCAAATCTCATGTGAGGCCATGCATGCGAGCAAGATTTCAGGGACGTTCGCTGATACTTTTACTTCTGTGTATGCGTGGAAGCAAGAAAAACTGGGCAAAAATCACCGAAATTTATTTATCTATCTATCTATCTATCTATCTATCTATCTATCTATCTATCTATCTATCTATCTATTCATTCATTTATTCTTTTTCTTTCTTTCTTTCTTTCTTTCTTTCATTCATTCATTCATTCATTCATTCATTCATTCATTCATTCATTCATTTGGATTTGTATGCCACCCCTGAGGACTTGTGGCAGCTCACAGCACATACAAAGACACAATAGTACAGTAATCCAATTAATATAGATAAAAATAATCTTTAAAAATTCTAACTTTAAAAACTTCCATTAGCATTCATTCAATAAAATCATACTAAAAACACTCATTGGTCAGGAGGAAGATCTAGTAACCCCAGGCGTGGTGACAAAAATGAGTTTTTAAACTCTTTCGAAAGGCAAGGAGGGTGGGGGAAGTGCAAATCTCCGGGGGGAGCTGATTCCAGAGGGCCGGGGCCGCCACAGAGAAGGCTCTTCCCCTAGGCCCCACCAGCCAACATTGTTTGGCTGAAATCTCGCTCACATGCGCAGCCTTACGCAAGACTTGGCTTCCGGTGCATACGCAGAATCTCGCGCCAACATGCGCAGCCACCAGGCAGTCAGCCGGAGCTATGCACGCAGCTCCATTTTCACTACCAGGAAGCTGTATTGGGTCGTATGGGCTGCAACCCGTGACTGCTTCTAACTGTCTGTATTCGGTGAACATTGGAGCCTGTTGAAAGGACCAACTGATTACGAATGCACGAGCTCTGTGCAAATGGCTTCTCTGGCAGGGAAGAGATGTTAGCATTTCAAATGACTCCTGACGGTGGTTTACAAAGCAGAAGCTTTCATCACAGGGGCCGCTAAAATCCAGTTCCAAATTCTGAACAACAGATGAGAGGAAGTCCTCAACGTATAACCCTTTGTTTAGCAAGTCTTTGAAGTTAACAACAGCACTGAAAAAAATGTTACTGGTCTTTGCACGTCTGGCCATAGCAGTAGCCCCACAGTCGTGTGATCAAAAATTGGGGCATTTAGGATGCTTTCTGAGGATCATGTGATCTCCATTTGTGACATTCGCAGCTGGCTTTTGACTTAGGTTAAACAAAATCCCAAAAATATATACCGGTATACAGTACAGTGATACCTCGTCTTAAAAATCCCTCGTCATACAAACTTTTCAAGATACAAACCCGGGGTTTAAGATTTTTTTTGCCTCTTCTTCCAAACTATTTTCACCTTACAAACCCAAGCCGCCGCCACTGGGATGCCCCACCTCTGGACTTCTGTTGCCCATGAAGTGCCCGTTTTTGGACTGCTGGGATTCCCGTGAGGCTCCCCTCCATGGGAAACACCACCTCCGGACTTCCTTGTTTTTGCGATGCTGCAGAGGAATCCCAGCAGTGCAAAAATGGGCACTTTGCTGGCAACGGAAGTCCGGAGGTGGGGTTTCCCAGCGAGGGGAGCCTCAGTGAAATAGCAGCATCAAAAAAACACAGAAGTCCTCGAAAACCCACCTCTGGACTTCCGTGTTTTTGTGGTGCTGCTACTTTGCTGAGGCTCCCCTCGCTGGGAAACCCCACCTCCTTACTTCCGTTTTTGCGCTGCTGGAATCACCCTGCTGGGATTCCCCTGCAGCATCACAAAAACATGGAAGTCCAGAGGTGGGGTTTCCCATGGAGGGGAGCCTCAGGGGAATCCCAGCAGCACAAAACGGGTGCTTCGGCTGGCAAAAAAGGTGAGTTTTGGGCTTGCACGCATTAATTGCTTTTCCATTAATTCCTATGGAAACATTGTTTCGTCTTACAAACTTTTCACCTTACAAACCTCGTCCCGGAACCAATTAAGTTCGTAAGACGAGGTATCACTGTATTGGGTTCCTACCTGAACAGGGGGTGGGGGGATGGCGTTGCAGTAGTGAAAATGGAGCAAGTGCACATGGGTACATTGGAGCGAGAATCGGGGTGTCCAGGGGGAAAGTATAGGTTGCAGAATTAAAAATTGGAAAAAAATCTCCCCAGAGCTTAAAAAAAAAAGTACAGTATTTGGAACCACGGACTCTACCTATTGATCTCCTACTCAATCTTAATTTCTGAGCAAGGTTTTGTTCAGTCAACCCCAGAGATGGAAAGGCTGAATCTGCAAACTTTGGCCAGTGGTGTAGAACCCTTAACCACAATAGGCATCCTTTGTATCGACCTCACACACACACACACACACACACACGCCTCGTGAAGACAAAAAGCAAATAGTGCAGCTGTCAGATAGGGGAAAATCTTTTTCTCCTGCTGTTAATCCCTTTTCCCATCCTATTGGGATAGAGCATTTCGGCCCTAGGAAAGGGAAATGGCAAACAAGCAATTTAATCAGGGAGAGAGATGGTATCGGGCCCCTTTCGGGGGCATTGGGGGGGGGAGATGATTATCTGTTTATGGAAGAAAAGGTCAACGTAGAACTGGATGCAAAATGAAGCTAATTTTAAGAGCAGTCTGAGATGGTACCCTAAACCAGTGAGTGCCCACACCCATAATTCAATGCCTGGGGAGGGCGAAAACAGCTTCCCCCAACCTCTGGAGGCCCTCTGGAGGTCAGAAACAGCCTGTTTCCAAACTTCTGGTGGGCCCTGTAGGCTCGTGTTTTGCCCTCCCCAAGCTCCAAAGGCATGCGCAACTGTGTGCCCCCCAATGTGCTGCTTCACGAGATTTTGCTTCTGCGCATGTGCAGCATGCCAAATCTCATGAGGACGCGAGAGAGGTTTGGGCTATTTTTGCGAATTTCTTGCTTCTACGCATGCACGGAAGCAGAAATACAGGCGAAAATAGCCAAAATCACACTCTTGTGCGTATCCTCATGCAATATTTTCCTTGCTGCCCATGTGCAGAAGCCAAATCTCGTGCCCACAGGCATGCACACAATTGATGGCCATGCCAATTTTTTGCGTCTGCACATGCGCAGAAGCAAAAATATAGGTGAAAATAGCCCAAATCTCGCTCTCTTGCATGCCTCCTCGTGCGAGAATTGACTTTCTGCCTATGCGCGGAAGCCAAATCTCACATCAATGGGTGTGTGCACGACTGATGGGCATGTGTGCAATTGATGGGCATGCGCGCACCCCCGATGGCCTCCCAGAGACTTCCGGCGACAGGTAAAAAGAGCCGCCCTTCACTGCGTTACAGGTGTTCCAACCCAGCGCACCATTCTTAGCGGTTCTTCCCCCATCGTTTCTAACTCAAGGACGGACAGCATAGGGAAGCCGACATCACGGATCGATGGGAGCACCATTTTCAATTTCTAGGCTTGCTTTTAATGGCTTTCCCCCCCCCTTTTTTCTTCTTCTTTTTTCTTCCCCAAGTGAAATTAATTTACTAATCCCAGCGGAGGCTTAACACGTTGCTCTCACTGCTTCTTGCCCCGTTGACAATCCCCCATCCCTGCAAGTTAACATGTGATTGAATTTCAGGAGCACCACAAGGGATGAGCGTCACGTGCCACAGAGCGAAAGGTGGACTCTCCCCAGTTTTAATTGGAGTGAGGGGCGGGTGGTGTAGAGCCTGGATGCTTTCTGCGTGTACAAAGTGAGCATTAAAACTGAGTTGCGGTCCACAGTCAGGTCTGCTGAAAGGAAACAACATTTCTCCAAATCCCGGGGAGTGAAAGGCAGTGTAGCAATAGCAATTAGACTTATTGACGGCTTCACAGTGCTTTACAGAGCTCTCTCTCTCTAAGCGGTTTACAAAATCAGCATATTGCCCCCAACAATCTGGATCTTCATTTTACCAACTTCCACCCCAGCGCACTCAATTTGCACTGAAAGATGTTGAAACAAAATGAAGCCTTCTTGGCTGTATTGTTGCAGTTGGCTTTGGCACTTAAATCTTTTGTTATTAGTATACCAAGGTCTTTAACCGAGTGGGGATTATCTGTGAGAATAATCAAACCCACTGCAACAACATAGCCAAGAAGGCTTCAAGAGTTGTAAACCTAATCCTACGTAGCTTCTGCTCTGGCAATCTCACACTACTTACCAGAGCTTACAAAGCTTTTGCCAGACCCATCCTTGAATACAGCTCATCTGTTTGGAACCCATATCGCATCTCAGACATTAACACCCTTGAAAATGTCCAAAGATACTTCACCAGAAGAGCCCTTCACTCCCCCACTCAAAATAGAATACCCTACGAGACTAGACTTTCAATCCTGGGCCTAGAAAGCCTAGAACTAAGATGCCTTAAACAAGATCTAAGTATTGCCCACAAGATCATATGCTGCAACGTCCTGCCTGTCAGCGACTACTTCAGCTTCAACCACAACAACACAAGAGCACACAACAGATTTAAACTTAATATTAACCGCTCCAAACTTGACTGTAAAAAATATGACTTCAGTAACCGAGTTGTCAAAGTGTAGAACTCATTACCGGACTCCATAGTGTCATCCCCAAACCCCCAACACTTTACCCTTAGATTATCTATGGTTGACCTATCCAGATTCCTAAGAGGTCAGTAAGGGGCGAGTACAAGTGCACTAGAGTGCCTTCCGTCCCCTGTCCTATTGCTCTCCTATATCTCCTATACCTTTCTTCTATTCCTATATCTCTTCTATTCTTTCATTGATATGTTCTATTACTATATCTTATTTTCTATTATTTCTTAGATATATTTTACTATGAGTATCTCCTCTAAAACCTTCATCATGTATTTTACTATGTGTATATAGATATATACCCACTAAAACCCTCATTGTGTATTGGACAAAATAAATAAATAAATAAATAAAATAAAATAATAAATAAATAAATAAGCCATGCCCACAGCGTGGTAGTAAAAATTTTGGTAGCCCATCACTGAACACAACCCTGATGCCACCCTCATTGAAATAGAGTTTGATGCCGCTGACCAAGTCCATTTGTGGTTGCAAATACACTTTTCTCCTATGCATATCATAAATATATCAATTTGAAGACAAAGAGATCACTCTTATTGCCTCTTGAACCTGCAGCAGGAATTTTCCACGCCGGATCCCGCTCCTTCATCTTGATGGACAACAGAGCCCTACGATAAAGTGGTATCATAAAAAGAACCATCCAGAAGAAATAAAATGCCGTACAAACACAATAAAAAAACCCAGCCCTTGATTATTCAGCCTTCCGCAGGATGGCTCCAAATAGCCCTCCCCGAGGCAGCTGCGGGGTTTTTCTTCTTCGCAGAAAAAGATTTGGCTCTGCAATTTAAACAAAAGTATTGCTAAAAGCAACAAGTGCTTTAAAAAAAAAATGAGGTGGTTTTTTTTAAAGGGGGGCAGAGAGAGGGGAAGAGGCTTCTACACACATAATGATTTGATTATGGTATTCAGAGAGGTACAGGAAAGTGACTGAAAAAGAACAAAATTGGAGGAAGGTGGGCAATTATTATTTTTTTTTGGAGGTGTGTAGGGAGGAAAGCAGCTATTTGGGTTTTTAATGCTGTCACTCCCGGCATTACAGATTCCAAGGAATTAGCAATGGGTAAATGGAAAGCTGTTAAAAGCTCTCACCCCACCAACACCGCCACCTCCCTTTAGCTGTTTTTTTTCCTATGGTTTTGCTGGGTTTTGATTTTTTTCAAAAAAAAAAAGCCCCATCATTCTGATATGAACCAAGTCGAGAGGACCTGCGAGAAGTCATAAAAGTCAAAATGGCAGCCTAAACCCACTGAATTGAAGTTGTAGCTTCTTGAGGAGTCATTTTTAAAAGGGGGGGGGGGTGGCTTTGATTATTTAGTTGAAGCTGCAGACCTGACTTTAAGCTTTGGTTTGTTTGTTTGTTTGTTTGTCCAATACAAGAGTAGTAGATCCTTGGAACAAACTTCCAGCAGACGTGGTTGGTAAATCCACAGTAACTGAATTTAAACATCCCTGGGACAAACATATATCCATTGTAAGATAAAATACAGAAAATAGTATAAGGGCAGACTAGATGGACCATGAGGTCTTTTTCTGCCGTCAGTCTTCTATGTTTCTACGTTTCTAATACACAATACATATTGAAGAGAATAGACATGTAGTAATATATATAAAGAAAAGGATAGAAGAAAAGATATAAAAATAGAGAAGATATATGAAAGGAAGAAAAGATATGTGAGATAAAGGAGAGACAATTGGACAGGGGACGAAAGGCACACTGGTGCACTTATGCACACCCCTTACTGACCTCTAAGGAACCTGGAGAGGTCAATCGTAGATAGTCTAAGGGAGAAATGTTGGGGGTTAGATGTTGACACTACTGAGTCCGGTAATGAGTTCCACGCTTCGACAACTTGATTGCTAAAGTCATATTTTTTACAGTCAAGTTTGGAGCGGTTAATATTAAATTTGAATCTGTTGTGCGCTCTTGTGTTGTTGCGGTTGAAGCTGAAGTAGTCATTGACAGGCAGGACGTTGCAGCATATGGTCTTGTGGGCAATACTTAGATCGTATTTTAGGCGTTGTAGTTCTAAGCTTTCTACACCCAGTATTGTTAGTCTATTTTTGTAGGATATTCTGTTTCGAGTGGAGGAATGAAGGGCTCTTCTCGTGAAATATCTTTGGACGTTTTCAAGGGTGTTGATGTCCGTGATGTGGTATGGGTTCCAGACGGATGAGCTGTATTCAAGGATGGGTCTTGCAAAAGTTTTGTAGGCTCTGGTGAGTAGTAGCAGCAACTACTTCTGCTGAGCACCAGTTGCCAGAAATTTGACAGTTGAAATCTCAACAGGCTCAAGGTGGACCATCCTTCCATCCCTCCAAGGTGGGTAAAATGACGGCCCAGATTGTTGGGGGCAACATACTGACTCTCTGTAAGAGGAGGCTGTAAAGCACCATGAAGGGGTACACAAGTCTAAATGGTAAATGCTAGGTGCTATTTTTCTTTAACCCACCTGCGGGCATTCCTATACTCAGCCCTAAGCTTGTGAATGCTGAATTTCTCTCTATGTAGCAGGATATATACAGTAATTGTTTCTTTTTTCTGTTATCAAGCATTGGGGCAGGCAGAGGATGATGGTGAGGAAATATTGTATCCGATGCATTTGTTTCGTAAGGCACCTGTAACAAAAACAACTTTTGTTTGCTAAGGAAATAGCAGCCTTTTTTTTTGTTTTTTTGGAGGATAAATGTAGTTAACTTCCTGCAAGTTGTAATGCTTCAGTACAGTTCTTCATAGTCCCATGCAGACAAATGTTCCGGCTGGAAATTGTTAACACCACAGGGCAGCTAAATATAGGAACCCAAAGAATAAGGACAAATTACCGGAAGCTGGTTTTTTTTTGGAGTGTCATTATCCATTCTACCACTCGTCAGCTGGCGAGTCACAATAATTATATGGTAGGCAAAAAAATAAATAAATTCTACAACCAAATGTTTCCCCCCGCCCAACACTAGAATTAAACCCCAATACTATAGCAAGGCAAGTGACACCAGACAGACTTTTGCCTGTGAGAAAAACCCTACAAAATCTGATTGTTATAATAATAATAATAATAATAATAATAATAATAATAATAATAATTATTATTATTATTATTATTATTATTATTATTATTTATTAGATTTGTATGCCGCCCCTCTCCGAAGACTCGGGGCGGCTCACAACACGATAAAAACAGTATTATACAGGCACAAATCTAATATTAAAAAAAACTAAAAACCCTATCATAATTAAAAACCAAACAGCACATACATACCAAACATAAATTATAATAAGCCTGGGGGAAAGATGTCTCAAATCCCCCATGACTGGCGGTATAGGTGGGTCTTAAGTAGTTTACGGAAGACAAGGAGGGTGGGAGCAATTCTAATCTCCGGGGGGAGTTGATTCCAGAGGGTAGGGGCCGCCACAGAGAAGGCTCTTCCCCTGGGGCCCACCAGACGACATTGTTTAGTCGACGGGACCCAGAGAAGGCCAACTCTGTGGGACCTTATCGGCCGCTGGGATTCGTGCGGTAGCAGGCGGTTCCGGAGGTATTCTGGTCCAATGTCTAGTTAGTGATAAGAAGGATCAGGGGTGACATGGCAGTGTCCCAGTATTTGAGGGGCTGCCACAAAGAAGAGGGGGTCAGGCTATTCTCCAAAGAATCTGAAAGCAGGACAAGAAAAACAATGGATGGAAACTCATCAAGGAGGGAACCAACCAAAAACCAAGGAGAAATTTCATGACAGTGAGAACAATTAAACAGTGGAACAACTTGCCACCAGAAGTTATGGGTGGAGGTTTTCAAGAAGAGATTGGACAACCCTATGTCTGAAATGGTATAGGGCAGTGATGGCGATCCTTTTTTGGTCCGCATGCCAAAAGGGTGTGTGTGGATGTGCTAGCATGTGCTAGTATCATGGGCGTGTGTACCCACATCCATAATGCAAGGTCCACACATGCGCGCAGGCCTCACTGAAGCCTCTGAACCTCCAGTAGGCTTTGGGGCTGTTTTTTGTCCTCCCCAGGCTTCAGGAAAGCCTCCGGAGCCTGTGTATGGTGAAAAACGGGCCCAACAGGCCTACTGGAAGTTCAGAAATGAACTTCCTGTAGGCCCATTTGGCGATTTTTCGCCCTCCTCAGGCTTCTGCAAAGCCTCCTGGAGCCTGGGGAAGGCAAAAAACGGTCCAATGGGCCTACTGAAAGTTCATTTCTGAACTTCCGGTAGGCCTGTTTAGGATGTTTTTGGCCCTCCCCAGGCTTCAAGAGGGAAAGGGCAAACAATGGTCCAACAGGCCTACTATTTGGAAACCAATTTCCGGTAGGCTCGTTGGGCCTGTCTTTCACCATCCACAGGCTCTGGAAGCTTTCGTGGAGGTTGGGGAGGGTTAAAATGGCCTCTCTCGCCCTCTGGAAGGCTGAAAATCAGCTGTCCAGCATGTACATGTGCACTGGAGTTGATATAGTGCAACGCCTCACGTGCCTCAGATATGGCTCTGTGTGCCACCTGTAGCACATGTGCCCTAGATTCGCCATCATGGGTATAGGATTTCCTGCTTGAGTAGGAGGTTGGACTTTCAATGTCCCTTTTAACTCTGTAGTTCCATTTATCTCCCCCTTTCTACAAAAAGTGGAGATGGGTTTATAGTACCCATGGAAGTTTGTTTAAGAACAGTTTCTTAAAGAAAGAAAGCATAGTGGGATTCACACAACCCATCAAATTGTATATTGGCGTTTAGCCTTCAGAAAGATCTGGTTTCCAGGGACACCTCAATCTGAGTATTGCATTGGCAGTTCTATGTAAGCAAAAACTTCAGAAGAGAAGGATTTTTGAGTAGTGATTTCTGACAGTCTCAAAATGGGTGAACAGTGCAGTCAGGCGATAGGTATAATGTATTGAGTAGAATGCTTGGCTGCATAGCTAGAGGTATAACAAGCAGGAAGAGGGAGATTGTGATCCCCTTATATAGAGCGCTGGTGAGACCACATTTGGAATACTGTGTTCAGTTCTGGAAACCTTGCCTACAAAAAGATATTGATCAAAGTGAACGGGTCCAAAGGCTACAAAAATGGTGGAAGGTCTTAAGCATAAAACTTATCAGGAAAGACTTCATGAACTCAATCTGTAGGGTCTGGAGGACAGAAGGAAAAGGGGGAACATGATCAAAACATTTAAATATGTTAAAGGGTTAAATAAAGTTCAGGGGAGAAGTGTTTTTAATAGGAAAGTGAACACAAGAACAAGGGGGCACAATCTGAGGTTAGTTGGGGGAAAGATCAGAAGCAACATAAGAAAATATTATTTTACTGAAAGAGTAGAAGATGCTTGGAACAAACTTCCAGCAGACGTGGTTGGTATTCCACAGTAATTGAATTTAAACATGCCTGGGATAAACATATATCCACCCTAAGATAAAATACAAGAAATACAGTAGTATAAGGTCAGATTAGATGGACCATGAGGTCTTTTTCTGCCGTCAATCTTCTATGTTTCTATGTTTCTACAAGAAGCCGATACTGAACCATTATATGAATTCTTAGCCCAATGTGTAAACCCAGGCAGAGCTCAATGGACATCTTCTGATGAGGAATTAAATGAAACTTAAAAGTTTGCACACTTTAATAGAATACTTTAATATTTTAATATCTTAATATCCCTTTAAGGGACACATATCAGACATATGAAGGAGTAATAACAGTATATTTGCCTCCCCATCTGCAGATCTTTGAACTATCTCATAATAGAGTTCAGCATTTTTTCTATCTTCTGTTAGTCAATTGTCTTTTTTTTAATGTGGTTTCTTATCTCTGGCCACCCCGAGGCCTCTTTCCAGAAGTCAGTTTATAAATATCATAATTTTAAACTTGCCAATGTTGAGGTCTTGAAGCAGAGTGAAAGCAATCGACATTTGCAGTTTCTTTTCCTAACTTTTGGCTGCAGAATGCCCCCGGGAGCATGTCAAGACGCCTTGCTTGCTGTAAAGGAAAAGCCACCAAAAATGGCTTCAAAAACAGGTGGGTGCCAGAATCAACTGCCCCTAGCAGGTCACTTGACCTGCTCTCTATCCTTACAGCTGGCAAACTGGGGGTGGGAGACAGAGGTCGAGTTGCCTTCACACCTACTCCTTCAATGAACGGAAGGAGAGAATAATCCCTTTAAACCAACTTTCTTAAGCAACCTTGGTTCCCATTTCTTTTTTAAAATGATACATATGTGCAGAAAAAGGCACACACACACACATATGCAAACAAGCCACAAGTGATGACAGATAGATAGATGGGTGGATGGATGGATAGAGAGAGTGAGAGAGTGAAGGAGAGACTAGATAGATAGATAGATAGATAGATAGATAGATAGATAGATAGATAGATAGATACTGTATATGATAGGTAGGTAGACAGAAGATAGATAGATGGATATATGATAAGTAGGTAGACAGAAGATAGATAGATAGATAGATAGATAGATAGATAGATAGATAGATAGATAGATAAATGATAGATAGATAGATAGATAGATGGATGATACATAGATCGATTGATAGATCGATAGGTAGGTAGGTAGGTAGCAGTGGTAAAATCCAACTTTTTACTACCGGTTTGGTATGCATGGCTTCGTGTGCATGGTGAGGCTTGGTGGGTGTGGCAGGGGAAGGAAATTGCAAAATCTCCATTCCCACTCCACTCTGGGGCCAGCCAGAGATGGTATTTGACGGTTCTCCAAACTACTCAAAATTTCCACTACTGGTTCTTCAGAATCTGTCAGAACCTGATGGATTTCACCCCTGATAGATAGGTAAAGTAGGCCAGTAGGTGGGCGAATAGATAGATAGATAGATAGATAGATAGATAGATAGATAGATAGATGGATGGATGGATGGATGGATGGATGGATGGATGGATGGATGGATGGATGGATGGATGGAGATAGATAGATAGATGGATGGATAGATAGGTGATAGATAGATAGATAGATAGATAGATAGATGGATGGATGGATGGATGGATGGATGGATGGATGGATGGATGGATGGATGGATAGATAGATAGACAGATAGATATGCAAACAAACCACGATTAGTCCACTGTTACATATAATATATATTGTGTCAGCCCAACCCAACAAGATCACACAGGGAAACACATCCACCCACACACAAACAAGCTACAACCAGCCCAGTGCAATGCACACATACACACACACAAATATATACACACATACTGCACAGTCACAGGGACTGAGAGACAGACACCCACACATGCAAACCAGCCACCTCTCAAGGAACAGCTAATCTGCTTTCATTCATCTGCTCTTTCACACAGCATCCCTGAGTTTCAGCTTGATGGACAGCACCATCCACACCACCTCTTCCTCCTCCTCCTCCTCCTCTTCGTCTCTCCTGGAGCCCAGGTACTCCCTATCCGAGTCTGGACCGAGCAGCATTTCCCCTGCCTGAGTAGCCGTGGAAAACTCCCCCTTTGCTTCTCCGGTTGCCGATGGCTGGGAAAGTAGACAGCTGGGAACCTCTCCTTCTCTTCATCTGGGAGAGGCAACAAATGCCAGCGAAGTAAGGTGAGTGGAGTCCCACAAGGGCTGCCTTGTTTACTTCCCCCCACCCCATCCCACCTCGCACCCGGGAGAAATAGTAAGAATAAAATGGAAAGAGTAAGAAAGGGCTTTCTAAGATGATTCCTTCCCTCCCAAGTTATGTCACATTCGTAAGTATTACAGATGCGGTTGGTAAAGCCACAGTAAGTTGCCTGGGATAAACATATATCCATCCTAAGATAAAATACAGGAAATAGTATAAGGGCAAACTAGAGGGACCATGAGGTTTTTTTTTTCCTGCCGTCAATCTTCTATGTTTCTATAGACGATGATTGTTATTATTTTGAGATGTGGTGTAGACAACCGTTAAGCAAAAAAGCTATTATTACTGTTATAGATGTAAAACTTGATTAAGAACAATGGTTTTTACCCACCCCAAAAGGAAAAAGGTGTAACTTTCAGCGTTGTCTACCCACCTCTGGATTCAAAATCCACCTGTTTGTGGAATTGCACACCTGCCTCCTCGGTTGGGTGTGTTTTAAAGCAGATCCTGCTCACTCTTTTTCAATTAATTAGCTATAAGAAAGAATAAGGCATCCACCGATCAGAGACGGACGGTAAAGAATTAAACCAGGAAAAAGGAGAAAAAAAAGAACTCGGTGGATGGATTCACACAACATGCTAAGAGAATCTTGAATGAAGCCCTTGCTAGAAATCCAGAAATTTTGTCCTTGTGTGTGGAATGAAGCAGACATGTCATTAAAAGATGTGACAGTTGGTTTGATCCTGGTGGGTTGTGTGAATCCAGATATTGTGCTTTGTTAACTCGTGTGAACAAAGCCACGAAAAATATTCTAAGTTTTTACTCAAGTCTACCGTAACTCGCATTATGGTTGTTTCCAGATTGGTAGACAGAGTCTGGTCTCATCAGATGAGTTTGAGGAATCAGAGGGGACAGTAGGAATTTTGAACGCATATTTGTGGAATGATGACCACAAAACACCAATGTATTAAGAAGAAACCCTCCCCCCCCCCCAAAAAAAAAAAAGAAAGAAAAAGTTCTGAACTTTTTCTCCCATTTTTATTTTCTAAGAATGCCCTGGAGGTCTAAGATAGACTTTGGGGAATAACTAGAAAAATGATTTATCCCTCCGGCTGTTTCGGAGCACACTAATTGGCCATTCATTTTTTTTTTAAATTAAAATCATCTTTTAAAAAGCAAATAAAATTAGAGCCAGCAGGGAGCATGGCTAATGCTCAGAAACATCTTGGCACATTGTCTTTCCTCTGGATGTCACACTGGGATTCAGCCACCACAACGCTCGACAGCAATTCCAAGTTCTCGCTTCCACCCGACTTTCTGCGCGCGAGAAAAAGTGGAAGATGAAAAGTCTAAAGTAGATTTCTCCGTGGATGTCTGCTTCCCTAGAGAGTTGTCGGCTCATTTTAACTGAATTTTAATTTGAGATCTCTATTGTTTTAATGTTTTGCTCTGCGTTTTAACTCGATTATTGTTAAGACTGCTGTGGCCAGATGGGTTGCGTGTAAGTTTAATCAATAAATGAATCTTCCACCGATGGCCAGCCCTGCTTTGTGCACGGGGAATGGAGGTGGGGAATAACTCTCATAGTGAAACAGGGGTGGGTCTCAGCAGGTTCTGACCAATTCTATAGAACTGGTAGCAGAAATTTTGAGTAGTTCGGAGAACCAATAAATATCACCTTGGACTGGCCCAGGCCCCAGCCCCCATCTATTCTCTATTCTCTGCCTCCCGAGACACAGCTGATCCTCTGCCTCCCGAATTCCAGCTAATCCGTAGGAAATGGAGATTTTGCAGTATCCTTCCTCTGCCATGCTCACCAAGACACGCCCACCAAGACACGCCATGCTATACTATTCCCACAAAGCCAGGCGCACAGGACCTCCAGTAGGAAAAAAAATGAATCTCACCAATGTAGTGAATACGGGAAACCTACATTCGGGAGGCTAGAGCTGTACCATATTTCTTCTATGAGGGCTATGAAAATGTTTACTGACATCTTGCATTATGGACATAACCTGTTTCAACTCCTACCCTTAAAACGTCGCTACAGAGCACTGCACAGCAAGACAATTAGACACAAGAATAGTTTTCCCCCCGAACGCCATCACTCTGCTAAACAAGTAATTAACTCAACACCGTCAAACTATTTCCTAAGTCCTCATTATTACTTCTTTTCTTCCTCCCTCATTCCTATCACCCATCTCCTCCCACTTATGACTGTAACTTGTTGCTTGTATCCTTAAGATTTATATTAATATTGTTTCCCCATTGATTATTTGACCCCCTATGACGATCATTAAGTGTGGTACCACATGATTCTTAACAAATGTATCTTTTCTTATATGTAGACTGAGAGCCTCTGCACCAAAGACAAATTCCTTGTGTGTCCAATCACACTAGGCCAATGAAGAATTATATTATATATTATATATGAAAAAAGAGCTGTGTGAAAAGTACCCACAGTCACAACAGCCTCTTGGGGGATAAAAGATGGAAGGGGCTTATAGAATTGGCAAGACATTGCCCCATGTTAGCTCCAGCACGCATGCGTGCAGTGGCCGGCTGATTTTCGGCATTGGGGAAGACCATTTTGCCCCCTGGATGCTTCAGGGAAGCTTCCTGGAGTGCAAAAAAAAAATTTAAATAAGCCTAATGGGCAAATTGGACGTTCAGAAAAACGGACTTCCGGTTTGCCCATTTTGCTGGTTTTTGCACTCCAGAGGGTTCAGGGAAGCTTCATGAAGCCCCGGAGTGCAAAAAACAGCCCAACAGACAAACCAGAAGTTTGAAAAACACTGTTTTCCCGAACTTCCAGTTTGCCTGTTTGCCTGTTTTTCACTATCCCAGGCTTTAGTGAGGCCTGTGTGAACGCATGGGGATGGGGGGGGGGGGAGTTGTGCATATGCACAGGGGCAGCACAGGGGATGCGCATGCGTAGGGGAAGGGATGTGGGCATATGCACACATGCTAGCACATCTACACACACCCCTTTTTGGCATGCGAACCGACAAAGGTTCGCCATTGTTGCCCTATAGCAGAGGTCCCCAACCTTTTTTACACCAGGGACCGGCTTTAAGTTAAACCAGTTTTCCACGGCCCGGTGGGGGGGGGGCTTTGGTCATATGGGGGTGGGGTTATGGAGGGGTGGAGCTTAGTGACGCAGCAGGTTTGGGGGGGGAGGAGAAGCAGCTCGGGGAAGGAGAGACGGAGGTGTCCCAAAGACACTGCAAGGGGTGTATGTGTGTGTGTGAGAGAGAGAGAGATCAGGGACAGGCAAAAAGCCGGCGAGTAAAGAGCGGCCAGAATCGTGGGACTCCTCTCTCTCATGAGTGAGGGGAAAAAACCCGAAACAGGAAACACCACCATCTTTACTGCGGGCAAACGACGCCCCTGACCTGCCCTGCATAACTCACCAGGGGCCGCGACGAACAGCCGTTCCGTTGCCCTCGCTTCCATTTCCTCCTCAGGAGGACGCGCTCGCGACAGAGCCGCGAGGGATTCGCGGAGTCTTCCTCTGCCGAATGCGCTTCTCGGGGGAGCGGCGCACCTTCATCCATCGCGCCCCCCGCCGCTGCCCGCCTCTAGCCCGCCCAGCGGGAGGCGAAGCACTGGGGTGGGGGGGCTGTCAGGACACCCCCCACCCCAGCACTTTGAATCCCGCCGGCCAAGAGCACTCGGGTAGTAGCTTCTGCTGGATACGGGCGATGGGCGGGACGAGCGGCGCCGAAGCCAGTGGCTGTGGCAGCTGCTGCAAGAGGCTTCTGCGCCGCTCTGTCCCACTCATCGCCCGTATCCAGCAGATAGGCTTTGAATTTTTGGCTGGGGGAGGAGAAGTAGGACCTTCCTAACTCCCCCCCCCCCAGCCAAAATCACAAAGCCAGGCAGCCCCCAGCCACCAAAGGAGCCTCCTGATTCTCCCCGCCCTGTGGAGAAGTGTGGAGGGCTGCGTCACCGCCCGACGCCCCACCCCGTCCTGCATGTTCTCTGCCGGGAGGGCAGCGGCGCCGCGGACCGGCTGAAAACCCCCAACGGCCCGGTCCTGGTCCGCGGACCGGCGGTTGGGGACCTCTGCCCTATAGCATTTCAGACAAAATGTTCTTCAATCTCTTTTTAGAAACCTTCAGTCTTGGAGCACCAACAATTTCTGGAGGCACGTCATTCCACTGATTAATTGTTCTAACTTTCAGGAAATTCCTCCTTAATTCTCGGTGGGTTCTTTCCTGGATTAGTTTCCATCCATTGCTTCTTGTTCTGCCTTCGGATGCTTTGGAAAATAAGTTGAGTCCCTCTTCTTTGTGGCAACCCTTGAGACATTGGACCCTGCTGTCATAATCACTCCTAGTCCGTCTTTTCCTTAAACTTCTTTCTTTCTTTCTTTCTTTCTTTCTTTCTCTCTCTCTCTCCTTCCTTCCTTCCTTCCTTCATTCATTCATATTTATTTTATTTGTCATACAAATAGAGTATTGTAGCATGTTTTACATAATATAAGTATAAAGTAGAGATAGAAAAGATAAAAAGACATTAGGACAGGGACGGTAGGCACGAAGGTGCACATGCACACCCCTTACAGACGACCTCTTAGAAAAGGGGAGAGGTCTATTGTAATTAAACTATACAAACCTTCCTGAAAGCCGTAAGCACCTGGCTTTGCCAGCAAGCCTGGGGCTGTTGATCAAATGATACATCATTCTAGATCCGGCCACAAAATATATGTATGATTTTATTAGCGGGTTTTAAATTGTCTTTTTAAAATTGCTTTCTTTTAGATGTTGCTTCATTGTTGTAAGCCGCCCAGAGTCCTCTGGGAATTGGGCAGCATATAAATTTGATAATTAATAAATAAATAAATAAATAAATAAATAAATAAATAAATAAATAAATAAATAAATAAATAAATAAATAAATACCCAATTCTGCAACTGTTCTTGATATGTTTTAGCCTCCAGTGCCCTAATCCTCTTTGTTTATTTATTTATTCATTCAATTTTTATGCCGCCCTTCTCCTTAGACTCAGGGCGGCTTACATTTTAGCAATGGCACTTTTTAACAGAGCCAGCATATTGCCCCCACAAATCGGGGTCCTCATTTTACCCACCTCGGAAGGATGGAAGGCTGAGTCAACCTTTTTTTTATATATATAAAAAGTTTTTATTTACAAGTATACAAAGAAAACATAAAAGATAATAATAACAGTTGACAATTGAAACCTAATACTGTACATTACAATATGTCTGAATATAAAAATACAACGATCAATAAACATATAGACTTACAAAGAAAGGATAGAGAGAGACCAGAGAGAAGAAGAAGGAGAAAGAAAAAGAGGAGAAGCAAAAGAGAGGAGAGAAAGAGAGAAAAGGGTGGGCGAGTGTAAGTGGAGCTGTGTTAAGAATATGAACTAGTTTTAAATTTATTAGCTCATTACCTTAGATCAAGATTGGTAGTATAGATAGGTAGAAGCAAGCGTTGAATAAATCGCGGTATAGAGATTTTGGAACTAGAAGTTAAATTTCATATTTATATATCTAATATCTCTTACAGCTATTGGAGAAAAAGAGGAAAGGTTTTATACCAGATTTGTATCTAATCTAATATATACAGTTCATTCCATTGTTTAAGCAGATTGTCAACCTGAGTCAACCTTGAGCCGGTGATGAGATTTGAACCGCTGACCTTCAGATCTACAGTCAGCTTCAGTGGCCTGCAGTACAGCACTCTACCTGCTGCGCCACCCAGGCTCTATTGTTGCTCTTCTCTGCACTCTTTCTAGAGCAGTGATGGCGAACCTAATGGCACGGGTGCCACAGCTGGCACGCGGAGCCATATCGGAGAGCACGCGGGGTGGTGCTCCTTGTCAGCTCCAGTGGCATTGTGTGCGCTGGTCAGTTGATTTACAGTCTTCTTTTCGGCTGTTTTCACTTTCCACAGGCTTCAGGAAAGCCTCCTGAACCCTGGGCACTGTGAAAAACGACCCAGTGTCCAGAGGCTTCAGTGAGGCCTGTGTGCATGCGCAGGATGGCTGTGCAGGAGTTGTGTAGGGGTTGTGCGCGTGCACAGGGCATGCATTGTATTATGAGTGTAGGCACTCATGCACATGCTATTGCGCGCACACCCTTTTGGTACCTGTTCTGTCTGGGTGCCCCCAGACTTCAACACCAACTGGAAAAAGCAGCCAGACACGCTGGTAAAAGCAAAAGCACTTTATAGTTTGAAAAATAAACACAGAGAAAAACCTGTTCTTCCCAACAGGCAGGCTATGAGACTTCACAGCAGAGTCCTGATGGCCAGACAATACAGCAGACTTCTTGCTGGCACACCCACCACTGTAGAGAATAAGACCCACACCTTTGTCCCCCAAGGTTTCAGTATTCAAAGTCACAAACCAGAATTCCAAGACGCCAAAGATCACAGCCAGGTCCCAGGACTCCCAAAGATAATACTCCACAAGCCAGGAAGGGTGGGTCTGCCTTTTCAGCCTTTCCAGAGAGCACCACACCCAAACCTCTTTAGTGCTGAAAGTACCTGGCTAATTGTCCCCTTCGTTGTGTTGCTCTTCTCTGCCGGAGATCGATGATTGCTTGTGCATTTTCATCTAAGGAATCCAGGCTGCTTGCTGGGGAGAGCTCCCTCTCGGGGGACTCTGGCTGTCCTCCCTCTCCCTCAGCCTGAGATTCCTCCTCCCCGTCTGCCTGAACCTCCTGTTCCTCATCCTCCCCCTCTGAGCAGGAAGCCGGCAGAGGATCAGCCGTTCCCTGAGGGGCCTCAGACGGAATCACAACAGTACCCAAGCCAAAAAAAGTTCGCCATCACTGTTCTAGAGTCTCCACATCCTTTTTTTTTTTTACTTTGTGGTGATCGAAACCGGTCAAGAGAGCCCTAGGTTGCGGTTGTTGGTTTTTTTGCACACCCAGAGCAGAAGCCCCAAAGTGCTTTTATTTTTCCCAAGGGTCAACTGCGCTTTCTCGTTTTTCTTTCGAAGATGTTTCAGGCTTCGCATCCAAGAGCCTTCTTCAACTCGAAGCTTCTGGGAGGAGAAGCGAAACGTCTTCAAAAGAAAAGAAAAATACCCAAAAAGGAAAATTGCCTCTTGAGAGGGGGGGGGGGGGGAGCATCTTTGTAACCACCATGCTCTGGAACAGGAGTAGATAAAGTTGATCCTTCTATGACTTTTTATTTATTTATTTGTTTTGTCAAGTACATATTGGAGGTACGTAAAGATATAATAATATTCATATACTGTACGTGATACTAGTAATAAGAATAAACATTAGATATAATAATATTCATATGCATGGTACTAATAAATAAATAAATAAATAAATAAATAAATAAATAAATAAATAAATAAATAAATAAATAAGGGGGAAAACAAAAAAAGCATTAGGACAAGGGATGGAAGGCCCACTGGACTTCCACTCCCAGAATTCCTGAGCCAATCATGCTGGCTCAGGAATTCTGGGAGTTGAAGTCCTCCTGTCACAGAAGAGCCAACTTTGCCTCCCCTTTATTTTTATTTATTTTATTTGTCTTATCAAGTAGGTATTGGTGGATTTTCCTGGAGGCCTGAGAATCTCCATACTGAAATACAATATGGAGATTCTCCACATTAGAAGCGTGAATATTTTACCTCAGGCCTTACAGAGAGGGTGGTTGCGGCCTTCTTTCCCGCTCCGGGGGCAGCGCTGCTCCAGTCGAGCGAACCCCGCAGCGCCACCGGCCCGTCCGCTGGGTCTTTCCGGGCGTGGGTGCCGAAGCAGCTGGGCGCGCATCGATTAACTCGGGGGCTTTAATGGGCCTCGGCAGCTCCGGAGCACGTGCGCCGCCGCTCCCCGCCGCCTCGGGGCCTCCCGAAAGCGCCGCCCGCGCGGCTCGCTCCATCCCGAGGCTTAATTATTAACCAGCCGGGCCGAGCGCGGAGATAGGCAGGCGGGGCGGGCAGGCTTCATTTGAAGCCGAGCCGCTCCGCAGGGCCGGCGAATGACAAAAGGGAGCAAATGATGGATGGCCGCCGCCCGGCCGTTTTCACACAATACGAATGAAAATCGCACTTGCGGCTGGATTCGCGCAACGCCAAACCCGTGTGTAGCCGAACCGAGGGTCGTGTGAACGCATCCGCTCGCGTGTTTTTAGCAGGCTGGGGAAGCGTCTCGTGGGAACAGAGCCTGGTGCGGTTAAGATGCTGACGTTCGAGCATCCTAATTCCGTACTGGGAGACAAACGCTTCTTTCAATCTTCTGCCTCGTCTGAACACTCACGATGAAAAGTGCAAACTACATCAATGTCCCCTAGTGGGAAATGTGCTTTCCTCCCCCAATTTTGAGGGCTCCAATTGCGGGTCTTCGTTCAACTTTCAGATTAATTTATGCTTTACTTGACGGGGCCCTTGAGCAATACAAACATAAATCGAACAAACAAACAAACAAACAAATAAATAAATAAATAAATAAATGCAATCTAGCCCCGGCCAAGAAGATATGAATGATTTTATTTTTAGAGGGTTTGTTTTTTATATTGTTTTAATTGTTGTATGCCACCCAGGGTCTGGAAGGAGTTGGGAAGGGAGGGAGGGAGAGAGAGATGATAGAAAGAAAAAGTAAGAAAGATAGAAAAAGATAGATGACAGAAAGAAATAAACAGACAGACAGGCAGATAGGAAAAGAAAGAAAGATGATAGAAAAAGATAGATGATAGAGATAGATAGATGGATGGATGGATAGATAGATAGATGATAGAAAGAGAGAGAGATATGGATAGAAGGATAGATAGATAGATAGATAGATAGATAGATAGATAGATAGATAGATAGATAGATAGATAGATGATAGAAAGAGAGATATGGATAGAAGGATAGATAGATAGATAGATAGATAGATAGATAGATAGATAGATGATAGAAAGAGAGAGATATGGATAGAAGGATAGATAGATAGACTATAGAAAGAGATAGATAGATAGATGATAGAGAGAGAGAGATAGAGATAACAGAAAGAAAAAGAAAGAAAGGAAAGAGATAGATAGATAGATAGATAGATAGATAGATAGATAGATAGATAGATAGATGATAGAAAGAAAAAGATAGATAGGTAGGTAGATGGGTAGATGTATGATAGAGAAAAATAGATGAATGGATGGATGGATGGATGGACAGACGGACGGACGGACAGACAGCCTGGAGACAAAAGTATATGAAGAAAGGCTGCAGGATTTGGGTTTGGCTAGACTAGAGAAAAGGAGAATTAGGGGTGACGTGATGGCAATATTCCAGTATTTGTGGGGTTGTCGCAAGGACTAGGGGTCAAATTATTCTCCCAAGCACCTCAAAGCAGGACAAGAAATAATGGATGGAAACTAATCCAAGAGAGATGCAACCTGCAATTAAGGAGAAACTTCTTAACAGGAAGGACAATTAAATGGAAGAGCTTTGCCTGCAGAAGTTGTGGGTCCTTCATCACTAGAGGTTTTTAAGAAGAAAGTAGACGGACACTTATCTGAAATAATACAGTTTCTCCTGTTTGAGCAGGTGGGGTTGGACTAGAAAGCCTCGAAGGTCCCTTTCAGCTCAATTCTATTCTAGGGAACGTTGGTTTGCATTGAGATAAACATGATTTCAGGCAGCATTCTAAATAAAAAAAACAGAAGAATCACAACACCGAGGCTTAAGAGGTTGTGGGAAGCCGGCAGCAAAGAAAAAAAAAGAAGAAATAAATGTTGGAAAACCCTGATGGAACTACCCTTTCTTTGCTATTGGGCTGGTTTCTGTGTCTTTGCCAAGCTAGGCGTGAAAACAAGATGAAAAGGCAGAAGTGAGAAGTCAAAACCGCCAGGGGTTCTCCCACCTCTTGCAAAATCCATGCGTTTCTTAGGACTAGACAAGACCGGCTCTTTTGTTGGATGCCGTGCTGAGTTTGATGTTCTTTGGCTCTGGAATTGCTCAGTGTTAGAGTGAAACTAACATGTTCCTTGCCCAACTTCCTCCCCGTAGCCAGAAGGGTAATTAAAGTGGTGTGTGGTTGAGGAGGGGTGTCGTTTGTGGGTTTTGCGGAGCCTGTAATAAAATAATAGTAATAATAAAACTGGAGGTTGTTACAGGCAGCAGAGCAAGATTTTTTAAAAAAAAAAAGAAAAGAAAAACCTTGGCAAATACTGTATAGCCGTTGGTCCATTTTTCTTACCACTTTCCAGGGAAGGCATTCTCCTTGCTGAGCAGCATTTGAAGCTTGAAGAGAGAAAAGGAGAAGGGGGAGGGATGGAGGGAAAGAAAGAGGGAGGTGGAGGGAGGGAGGGAGGGAAGAGAGAGAAGGGAGAAGGACTGAGAAAAAAGGAGAAGGAGTGGGGGAGAGAAGGGAGGAGAGAGGGAGGGAGAGGGAGAGGAAGGGAAGGGAAGACCAGAGGGGAGAAGGAGGAAGGAGAAAAGAGGGAGGGAGAGGGAAAAGAAAGGGAAGGAAAGAAAGAACAAGAGAGAGAGAAGGAGGGAGAGAGAAAGAAAGGGACGAAGGGAAGAGAAAGGGAGACGGGGAGGAGGGGAGAAAGAAGAAAAAGGGAGGGGAAGAATGGAAGGAAAGCAAGCAAGGGAGAGGGGGAGAAATGGAGGAAGGGGAGGAAGGGAAGGAAAGAAAGCAAGAGGGGGAGAGGAGAGAGAAAGAGGGAGGGGTGGAAGGGAAGGAAGAAGCAAGAGGGGAGAGGGAGGGGAGGAATGGAAGGAGAAAAAGGGAGGAGGAGGAAGGGAGGAAGAAGGGAAAGAAAGAGAGAAAAAGAAAGAGGAGAAAGGGGGTGAAGGGAAGAGAAGGAGGGGAGGAAGGGAAGGAAAGAAAGGGAGAGGGGGAAGAAGGGAGGGGTAGAAAGAGGCAGGGGAGGAATGGAAGGAAAGAAAGCAAGAGAGAGGGGGAGGAAAGGAGGAAGAGGAAGGGGAGAAAGGGAAGGGAAGAGAAAGCAAGAGGGGTAGGGAGGGAGGAGAGAAAGAGGAAGGGGAGGAATGGAAGGAAAGAAACGGAGAGGAAGGGAAGGAGAAAGCAAGAGTGGGAGAGGGAGGGGAGAGAAAGAGGGAAGAGAGGAATGGAAGGAAAGAAAGCAAGGAAGAGGGAGGGGAGGAAGGGCAGGAAAGAACAATGGGGAGGGAGAGGGAGAGGAAGGGAAGATAGGGGGAGAAAGGGAGGGGGAGAGAGAAGGAGTGAGGGAGGGGGGGAAGGGAAAGAAAGGAAACAGCAAGAAAGAGAAGGAGGGAGGGATTCATCTCTCCTTCCAACAATCCCCAATAAATCCTGACCGGCTGTAACTAAACAACCCCATTTGAAGCAGCAGGGTTGCATAACAGGTTCACATTATTATGCTAGAAGCGATGAGCGTCCTGCTGGTTTTATGTTCTGGGCTCTGCCATGCCGAGTCCTGGACTGAAACTAAGTTCAATCATCTACCAACCGGCTCCCTCTCCGTTGCCATAAGCATAATCACACTTCTAAGGCCTGACTGCTCTCCTTGCCAGCCACAAAACCAAAGCCCGGCTAGGGAACTGGTTGGCTGTTGAAGAATGCGAGATCAGTCCGAGGTTTTCCAACGGAGCCGATGACTGGCTGGAGATCTGATCCTCTTGCGTAGTGTTTCCCAACCATGGCAACTTGAAGATATTTGGACTTCAACTCCCAGAATTCCCCAGCCAGCAGATGAAAATTCAATTGAAAATTCACAGCCTTTTCCCCCCAACCACCCAGAAACTTGTCACGTTGCCCACTCAGATTGTGCCAGCTTGGCCAGTCCTCCCTCCGCTTCCGCCCAGGTAGGTGGGCATCGGATGGCCTTGAACCCCTCGAAAGAATGCTTTGTGGCTCCATCTGGTCCCTCGTGAAAATCACTCATCCCAACAGTTCCCATAAATGTCAGGGCTTCTATAGATAGTGTGGCAAGCCGTTAACTTGTCACCAACTTCTGCACCGGCTTGATAACTGCATTGTAACCGCAACCACCATAATATTTTTTTTTATCTCAAGGCTGGATAACACTGAATGCACATTTATTAGAAATAACCAGAGGACAATACAAAAAGGCGAACTATTATTTTATGGTACATGTATTAACGGCGGCCCAATTGATTTTTGCACAGAACTGGAAAAAAGAAAACCTACCAACCATGGATTTGGTAGTTCAAAAAAAAAAATTAGAATATGCAAAATGGAGCAAAATTACTTTTGAGTTACAGAACAAACAGGAAGAAGAATATTATACTGTGTGGGACAAATTTTATAATTGGATAGATGGAAAGTGAGAAATAGGATAAATGTAAATTAAACCAAAATGGAGAAACCAAAGAATTAAATACGTAACTGTAAATATGTTTTCATGTATAATGTTTACGCTGCATATATTTTCTTGTTTTCTGTAGTCATTGTGTTTCATTTTTCTCTTTTTATTTTATTTATTTATTTATTTTGTCCAATACACAATGAGGGATTTAATGGGTATATATCTATATACACATAGTAAAATACATGATGAAGGTTATAGAGGAGATACTCATAGTAAAATATATCTATGAAAGAATAGAAAAGAAGATATAGTAATAGAACATATCAATGAAAGAATAGAAGAAGAGATATAGGAATAGAAGAAAGGTATAGGAGATATAGGAGAGCAATAGGACAGGGAACGGAAGGCACTCTAGTGCACTTGTACTCGCCCCTTACTGACCTCTTAGGAATCTGGGTAGGTCAACCGTAGATAATCTAAGGGTAAAGTGTTGGGGGTTTGGAGATGACACTATGGAGTCCGGTAATGAGTTCCACGCTTCGACAACTCGGTTACTGAAGTCATATTTTTTACTGTCAAGTTTGGAGCGGTTAATATTAAGTTTAAATCTGTTGTGTGCTCTTGTGTTGTTGTGGTTGAAGCTGAAGTAGTCGCCGACAGGCAGGACGTTGCAGCATATGATCTTGTGGGCAATACTTAGATCTTGTTTAAGGCGTCTTAGTTCTAAACTTTCTAGGCCCAGGATTGAAAGTCTAGTCTCGTAGGGTATTCTATTTCGAGTGGAGGAGTGAAGGGCTCTTCTGGTGAAGTATCTTTGGACATTTTCAAGGGTGTTAATGTCTGAGATGCGATATGGGTTCCAAACAGATGAGCTGTATTCGAGGATGGGTCTGGCAAAAGTTTTGTAAGCTCTGGTAAGTAGTGTGAGATTGCCAGAGCAGAAGGTACATAGGAAACAATTAAAAAATAAACACTGAATGCAACCCAATGGATAATTCCTGCTCTGGCGATGCAAGGAATGGAAGTCCATCAAAGCATTTGATGGGGTTGAGGATGACGTTGTGTTGCTGCCCCTACCTCCCTTTCTGACGCTCTCTGGAGCATCCGCCCGCCCCTGTTCAGCTTCCGTAGGCCACATCCCGAAACCTCGGCTTGTGCCACTTGGCAAGTCCCTTCGCATCGCTTGGCAACCGAGCCCCTGTTGCAACCCCATGGCAACTTTCTAGCTTTGAATAGCTCGTTCACAAATGTACTTGCCTCGCTCTGCAATATTCCGAACAATGCGAGGAGGTAATATCGTAACCAGAGCAACAGAAGCTGCCCTTGAAAATTTCCATTGTGGAACAGGAGGAAAATGCAGATGATTGGGGCGACTGGGTGGGTTTCAGCTTAGCTAAGAGCACCCGACGAGGGGAAAATTCACAAAGGCAGAATTTGCAAATTCATCATAGAAACATAGAAGATTGACGGCATGAACCATCTAGTCTGCCCTTATATTATTTCCTGTATTTTAATTTAGGATGGGTATACTGTATGTTTATCTCAGGCATGTTTCAATTCAGTTACTGTGGATTGACCAACCACGTCTGCGGGAAGTTTGTTCCAAGCATCTACCCCTCTTTCAGTCAAATAATATTTTCTCAGGTTGCTTCTGATCTTTCACCCAACTAACCTCAGATTGTGCCTCCTTGTTCTTTTATTCATCATTCCATTAACAATAACAACAACAACAGAGTTGGAAGGGACCTTGGAGATCTTCTAGTCCAACCCCCTGCTCAGGCAGGAAACCCTACACTACTTCAGACAGGTGGTTATCCAACATCTGCTTAAAAACTTCCAGTGTTGGGGCATTCACAACTTCTGGAGGCAAGCTGTTCCACTGATCAACCATTCTGACTGTCAGGAAATTTCTCCTTAGTTCTAAGTTGCTTCTCTCCTTGTTCAGTTTCCACCCATTGCTTCTTGTTCTACCCTCAGGTGCTTTGGAGAATAGCACGATCCCTTCTTCTTTGTAGCAACCTCTGAGATATTGGAACACTGCTATCATGTCTCCCCTGGTCCTTCTTTTCATTAAACTAGCCATGCCCAGTTCCTGCAACCGTTCTTCATATGTTTTAGCCTCCAGTCCCCTAATAATTTTTGTTGCTCTTCTCTGCACTTTTTCTAGAGTCTCAACATCCTTTTTGCATCGTGGTGACCAAAACTGAATGTATTCCAAGTGTCACCTTACCAAAATGGCATTAACACTTCATGTGGTCTTGATTCCATCCCTCTGTTAATGCAGCCCAGACCTGTGTAGAACAAGAAGCAATGGGAGGAAACTAAACAAGGAAAGAAGCAACTTAGAACTAAGGAGAAATTTCCTGACAATTAAAAGAATTATTCAACAGAAAGACTTTGCCTTCAGAGGTTGTGGGTGTTTCTTCAAAAAGTCCAGTTGCCTCTTGAGAAAGGGGATCATGTGACCTTTGGATACAGCAACGGTCATATTTTTATTTATTTATTTATTTTGTCCAATACACAATGAGGGTTTTAGTTGGTATATATCTATATACACATAGTAAATACATGATGAAGGTTATAGAGGAGATACTCATAGTAAAATATATCTAAGAAATAATAGAAAAGAAGATATAGTAATAGAACATATCAATGAAAGAATAGAAGAAGAGATATAGGAATAGAAGAAAGGTATAGGAGATACAAGAGAGCAATAGGACAGGGGACGGAAGGTACTCTAGTGCACTTGTACTCGCCCCTTAGGAATCTGGATAGGTCAACCGTAGATAATCTAAGGGTTTGGGGTTTGGGGATGACACTATGGAGTCCAGTAATGAGTTCCACACTTTGACAACTCGGTTACTGAAGTTGTATTTTTTACAGTCAAGTTTGGAGCGGTTAATATTAAGTTTAAATCTGTTGTGTGCTCTTGTGTTGTTGTGGTTGGAGCTGAAGTAGTCTGGTTCATATATATATATATGAACCAGTGGCCAAGCATCAGAATTTTGAGCACACAATCATGGAGATGCTGCAAAAGTCATAAATTTGGGTGGGGCAAAAACCAGTGATATGTCACATTGTTCAATGTTGTGGTAACTTTGAATGGTCACTAAATGGTTGTAAGTCGAGGAATACGCATATCCATTAAACTGGGAAGTTGATGAACCATCCTGGAAAAAGGCAAAGTCAAATGTGGTCCATCTTGTTACCTGGAGCAGGGTCCAACAAGGATAATTCTTTCCTTTTAAACGTAGCTTTGTTCCAGTTTATTACAACCGTAAAAGACCATATCTGATTTTATAGTCCAATCAGTTCCAGAGAGCTTCCTGTTTAAGGAAGCCACCCACACTTATGCTGTGCAGGCCCTCCAATTATATTTATTTATTTTTTATGTATTTATTTATTTTGTCCAATACACAATAAGGGTTTTAGTGGGTGTACAGTGATACCTCATCTTACAAACGCCTCGTCATACAAACTTTTCGAGATACAAACCCGGGGTTTAAGATTTTTTTGCCTCTTCTTACAAACTATTTTCACCTTACAAACCCACCGCTGCCGCTGGGATGCCCCGTCTCTGGACTTCGTTGCCAGCCAAGCACCCGTTTTTGCACTGCTAGGATTCCCCTGAGGCTCCCCTCCATGGGAAACCCCACCTCCGGACTTCTGTATTTTTGCGATGCTGTAGGGGAATCCCAGCAGCACAAAAATAGGCGCTTCACTGGCAATGGAAGTCTGGAGGTGGGGTTTCTCAGCGAGGGGAGCCTCAGTGAAATCGCAGCATCGCAAAAACACAGAGGTCCGGAGGTGGGATTTCGAGGACTTCGGTGTTTTTGCGATGCTGCGATTTCACTGAGGCTCCCTTCACTGGGAAACCCCACCTCCGGACTTCTGTTGCCAGCGAAGTGCTCGTTTTTGCGATGCTGGGATTCCCCTGCAGCATTGCAAAAACATGGAAGTCCGGAGGTGGGGTTTCCCATGGAGGGGAGCCTCAGGGGGATCCCAGCAGCGCAAAAACGGGTGTTTCGGCTGGCAAAAGGGGTGAATTTTGGGCTTGCACGCATTAATCGCTTTTCCATTGATTCCTATGGGAAACATTGTTTCGTCTTACAAACTTTTCACCTTAAGAACCTCGTCCCAGAACCAATTAAGTTTGTAAGACAAGGTATCACTGTATATCTATATACACATAGTAAAATACATGATGAAGGTTATAGAGAAGATACTCATAGTAAAATATATCTAAGAAAGAATAGAAAAGAAGGTATAGTAATAGAACATATCAATGAAAGAATAGAAGAAGAGATATAGGAATAGAAGAAAGGCATAAGAGATATAGGAGAGCAATAGGACAGGGGACGGAAGGCACTCTAGTGCACTTGTACTCGCCCCTTATCGGCCACTGAGGATACAGTCCAAAGGTAAGCAATTTATAGTAAAGATTTTACTGCAAGACTAAGCTCTCTACGAGGATCTGAACTACTAATGGTCAAGGGAAATTAGCGGGAGGTTAGAGTAGAAGGAATTCAAGGTGGGCTGGATTTTTGTATCTTTTTGTAAGGGACTTGTGACTGGTGATATGCTTGATCCCTCCTTCAAGCTCATCCTTGTTATCTCCTACAGCACATATCAATGTTTTCTCAAGGTTGGGAAACATCGATCTAGAACCAAATCTTCATTAAATGACAGAGCTGGCAGCATAAATTATCCTTTCTTAGCTCTGTGATCCCTGGCAAACAAACTGCACTGCCTGTTCTGGATAACGTTTGGGGGGGGGGGGGCGTTTGCCCAGGTTCGCCTGGTGCACCAGTTGCAGCCCTATTTGGACTGGGAGTCACTGCTCACAGTCACTTGTGCCCTCATCACCTCGAGGTTCGACTACTGTAACACTCTCTACATGGGGCTACCTTTGAAGAGTGTTCGGAAACTTCAGATCGTGCAGAATGCAGCTGCGAGAGCAATCATGGGCTTCCCCAGCTATGCCCATGTCACACCAACACTCTGCAATCTGCATTGGTTGCTGATCAGTTTCCGGTCACAATTCAAAGTGTTGGTTATTACCTATAAAGCCCTTCATGGCATCGGACCAGAATATCTCCGGGACCGCCTTCTGCCACACGAATCCCAGCGACCGGTTAGGTCCCACAGAGTTGGCCTTCTCCGGGTCCCATCGACTAAACAATGTCATTTGGCGGGACCCAGGGGAAGAGCCTTCTCTGTGGAGGCCCCGACTCTCTGGAACCAGCTCCCCTCGGAGATTAGGATTGCCCCCACCCTGCTTGCCTTTTGCAAACTTCTTAAAACTCACCTCTGCCATCAGGCATGGGGGAATTGAGACATTTCCCCCTGGCTTATATAGTTTTATAATAATAATAATTTATTAGATTTGTATGCCGCCCCTCTCCAAAGACTCGGGGCGGCTCACAACAACAATAACAATACAATAGTAATACAAATCTAATATTAAAAAGAACAAGTTAAAACCCATTATTACTAAAAAAAAATCAATACTACACAATCACACCACACTCAAATGCTACAAGTCAGAAGGGAGGGGATTAGGCCCCCCCCATGCCTGGCGATATAAATGGGTCTTCAATCTCCGGGGGGGAGCTGATTCCAAAGGGCCGGGGCCGCCACAGAGAAGGCTCTTCTCCTAGGTCCCGCCAGACGACACTGTTTAGTCAATGGGACCCGGAGAAAGCCAATTCTGTTGGACCTAATCGGCCGCTGGGATTCATGCGGCAGAAGACGGTCCCGTAGGCATTCTGGTCCGATGCCATGAAGGGGCTTTATAGGTCATTACCAGCACTTTGAATTGTGTCCGGAAACTAATCAGCAGATAGATTTGTTTATTATATACTGTTTTATTATTGTTGTGAACCGCCCCGAGTCTATGGAGAGGGGCGGCATGCAAATCTAATAAATAATAAGTATTAATCACGGATTTCCTCCTTGTTCTTTTCTCATTGACAGGGAGATGTCAGCAAACCTGAGTGCCAATGGCTCCTCCCAAGTGCCCATGGAGGAAACCTCCGTGCGTGACATCATAAAAGTGATCACAGGGGTCATCTTCAGTTTCATCTTCCTGGCCGGTGTGACTGGGAACGGGGTGGTCCTGTGGGTCACCGGCTTGAAGCTGCGATGGACCTCCAACACCGTCTGGTTCTTCAACCTGGCCTTAGCCGACTTAGCGTCCACCTCCCTCATCCTCGTCACGGTGCTCAACTTGGCTCTCGACCTGCACTGGCCTTTCGGCTCCGTGGCTTGCAAAGTGGCCAACTGCCTCTTCGGCCTGAGCGTCTGCAGCGGCGTGTTGCTAATCAGCTCCATCAGCGTGGACCGATGCGTCTTGGTGGTGGCTCCCGTCTGGTGCCAGAACTACCGCACCTCCCGGCTCACCTGGGCGGCGTGCGGGTTCCTCTGGCTGCTGTCGTTGGCGTTCTTCGTGCCCAGCTCCTACTTCTTCACCCAGGTGTCCGTGGATAACAACAACCGGAGCTCTTGCAACAACCTGGACATCTTCCAGGACTGGCAACAAGCCGAGGTCCTCACCATTTGCATTTTCCTCTACCAGTTCCTCCTCCCCTTGCTGGTGATCTCCGTGTCCTACACAATCCTGGTGGTGACCATGAGCAAGAAGAAGCTGAACAAATCCAGCAAACCCTTCCTGGTAGTCACCAGGGTGGTCTTCTGTTTTTTCCTCTGCTGGCTCCCTTACCACGCTTTGGCTCTGGCTAGGATCTCCATGGATCGGGTGCCCGAGAGCATGAGGCTGGTGGCCATTCCCCTCTCCAAGTGCCTGGCCATGTTCAACAGCTGCATCAACCCGTTGCTTTACGTCTTTGTCGGGCAGGAGTTCCAGGATGCCGTCAGGAGGTCCTTGCTGCAGGTCTTCAAGACCGCTTTCGAGGAAGGGCCCCTGGGCGCCAACCTCTGAGAGCGGGCGCCAGGAAAGCTAGTTTCCCCCGGCAAAGGAGGGCATGCTCAGACTATCAGGAGTGGCAGCAGCAGTGGGCTACGAGCCGGAACGATAAATTGCGCTCGCCGCCGCGGCTCGTAAGTTCTTGCGGGGCCAGGGCGATTTTGCTGCTGCACCTGTGGAGGTAGCAAAAGCGCGCACGTAAAACCTCGCCAAAACACAGGTGCACCTGTGGCTCTGCGCATGATTTTGCTACCTCCACAGGTACAGCAGCAAAATCATGCTGGCCCTGCAAGAACCTATGAGCAGTGGCGGTGAGCACAATTTAGCGTTCCGGCTCGTAGCCCACACCGCTGAGTGGGAGGGACAGAGAGACAAGAACTAAAAACTAGGTTTTAGGGTTTTTTTTAAAAAAAGCAGGATGGAATTGAAAATGATGCAGTGGTGGGCAGCAGATGGTGCGCTTGAATGCTCCGTCTCAGTATGAAATTCCAGGATGGGTGCGCAGCTGCGTCCCCCCGACACGCCCCTGTGCAAGATTTGGCTTCTGCACATGTGCAGCAAGTGAAATCTCACATGTAGATGCTCACATGAGTGACATTTCCGGGATTTTCACCATTTTTTTTTTTTGCTTCTGCGCATGCAGGGAAGCAAAATCGCCAAAATCTCACTCTCGCGCACATCCTCAGGTGAGATTTCACTTGCTGTGCATGCGCAGAAGCCAAATCTCGCACCGACGGGCTCGGAGGGTAAGGTGACCCCCCCTCACTGAAATGACGTGATAATTAGAGCAGTACCTTGGTGCAACTGGAAGCATCAAATTGCTGAATGTGCATAATCTGCTAGCTGTGGATCTCTCCATTTTTGTCCTTGCCGGCTCCCTCCTTACCTGCCTCTGCTCAAACTTCAGTCCCCATTGAGCTCAATGGGTTGTGTGTGTGTGTGTGTTATACTTAAGCGGAAAAGATTGCTGCCTTTCTTTAAGCTAGCGCAGTTCTGCATCTGGTGTGGTGTTTATTGGCTCGATTGCTCGTTTTTTCAACTTGCAGCAGCTTGCAGAAAAGCTACCCTGCTTATAGGCTATCAGACGTTCTCCTCTCCAAATGTTTTTGGGTCGCAGACTCCCTTGGAAAGTGGAGCGAGGGTGGGGAGGGAGTGGAATTCTTCCCTCCCTCCTCCTCCTCATTTAAAGACCCCATCATCATCAACAACGACCCCATAACCTCTAGCGGGGTGGAGGCTGGGCAACTGAATGGAGTTAGCAGGGTGTTTTAATAGCCGGATGCCCTCCTTGTCGCCAACGCAGAGTTGTGTTCAACAGCTATACAGTGGTACCTCTAGATACGAGCTGCTCCACATGTGAGTATTCCAAGTTACGAGACGCGACGCGAGCGAAATTTCTGTTCGATACCCAAGCTCAAATTCGGGATACAAGCCAAGCTTCCGCTAGGTGGCACAAGAATCTTCTTGCTCCCGGTTATCTCGGCGCGAAAAACAAAGTCTAAAGGCATTCGTTCGAGATGCGAGTTGATCGACTTACGAGCTCGGGTCTGGAACGAATTAAACTCGTATGTCGAGGTACCACTGTATTCTCAAGTGTGTCCAGAGAGAGAAATATCAGCTTCTACCTAGGATCGAACTCACAAACCTCCCATTCTGCCGGGCAGTTCCCTACCTCTCTGTCTCAAAATGTAAATTACTGTGAAGCCAAATCTGCAGGGGCAAAAAAAAAAATCCTACCGCTTTTTGTTATTTCTGTGGTGGTGGTCAGTATATAGCTGGACTCCTGGTTACCTTTTCTAGATTTCATCCTATTCCGGTATTGCTCAACCCTGACAACATGAAGGTGAGTGCACCTCATTTCCCAGAATTCCCCAGCCAGCCATGCTGTGTCTGCACCTATGGGGATTTTAAAACTACTTTTAATCAATTAAAATAGGGAGCCCTTGTTTTGCGCTGCTTAAGTAATGAATTGTTCAAGGGAGAAAGACAAGATACATGCTGTGAGTTATTATGGAGAAAGTTCTCTTGAGTTACAGTGGTTCTCAACCTCTTTCTAATGTGGCGAACCCTTAATACAGTTCCTCGTGTTGTGGTGACCCCCAGCCATAAGTCTAGCGCCAATTCTCCCAACAGAGCTTTATTAAGATGGTTGGCAGGAAGGTCAGAGGGACGCCCCCACTATAAATGCCGGATTAGTCGGATTGTAAAAATATGTTCCAACTTCCAAGGTGCCGGAATAGAAGCTTTAATTCTTAACACTATGGGAAATTTGTCTTTTCCAGTGGTCTTAGGTGACCCCCATGAAACGGTCGTTTGACCCCCCCAGAGGGGGTCCCGACCCCCAGCTTGAGAACCGCTGAATGTGTCCATGACATTATTTAATCAGAAACACATTTAATCCGCTATCAGGGAAAACTGGTTCAACTTTCTAAGTGAGCATTGAGATAGGGTTACATTCCTGACATGGTCAACTCTACTTTGAAGATAAATTAAGAGGATATTTGCATCACTTAAAAGCCCTTTTGTTTCTTGGTCATCTCCCCAGCAAATGTTCTCACTGTTCCTGAAATATTTTCCGTTTGTAGAGATTACCAAGAACCGCACTGTACCCTGGCTACCATTATGCCATTCTTCATAATGCCCCAATAGCCACTGATAATTGACCTTCCTCTAGAACGGAGAGGACAATCTCTTCCTCCTGCTTTTAAGGGACCATCTAAAGACCACACACCCCCTCATCAATTATGCCAACGCATTTAAACCTTGCTTAGGGCATGGAGTGAAGGATGGACGGGGAGGGAAACATTTTAACTTTTCTAATTTGCCTCTTGGAGGGGAAAAAAACACACCACTCACTCAATTACCAAGGTTTCGGTGGCCTGTTCTTGAGGCTAGAGAAACAAGATTGCGAAGGTGACTGTGACCCACCAGGCGAAGAGAGAAGAATCTCAAGTTTTTGAACAAAAGGGAGAACTTTTGGGTCATCTGCATTTTCAGCTGCAAAGAGGTTTCTAAGCAGGGGTGGGTTCCACTTATCTTCCCTACTGGTTCACATCGTGTCGGAAGTCGGGGAAATGAACCTCTGCGCATGCCCAGGAGCTTTTGTGCATGCCCAGAGGTTTCTTTGCAAGCCGCTTTCAAGGAGCGTCGACCGGAGGACCGGTTTGGGGGCGTGACCAGCTGGACATCGCTACCGGTTTGGTGAGTGGAGGCAAATTTACGCCACTAGTACGGGCGAACTGGTCCGAATTGGCAGCAATCCACCACTGCTTCTAAGACTATTGATGGCCTAGAAAGATGGAGAGCCGCCTATTCAGTTCTTTGAAGAATAGTTGCTCTTGCTCTTTCCATTCCGTTCTTGTGGCTGATTTTAAGTGAGAACACAATCTCTCTTGCTTCAGATCAAGTCTCCCACTGGGGGAACAAAACGGAACTTTTACCAGTGCGCGTAACTAAAACCAAAAGTTGGATTGTGCAAGAAAGAGAATTCCGACTAACCAGCAACCGAACTTGGTTAATGGGACAGGATGTTTCAAATAATCGTCTTGCCTCTGTGGAGTGTGCTTTAGCAAAATGTAGCTAGCATTGTGTATATTTTGCATCAAGCATGGACTTGGGCGATAAAACAATTGCCTGTTCTTTGGACCCCAAATGACTAATGCAGGGGGAGGCATAAAACAGGTATCTGTTGCTTAATATAACAAAATTTAGAGACAGGGAGAATTTAGAAACAGTCGTTCTCTCCTGCCATCATCAAACACCCACCACATGTTATATCCTACTGTGCTTGGGGACGAAACATATGTATTTTTAGAAAAAGAACGCACACCACTGTTTAAAAGCTTATGTTTACCCACATTTAACAGCTGAATTTGGCCAGCATATAAATCTTATTTATAATCCCAATATGGTTTAGTTATGTTGCCTAAATTCAATCCGTTTGCTTGCCGTATCCCGCAATGGCAGGTGTGTTTAGTTATCAGGTTCAGCATAGCCTTAGATGTAAAATTACAGTGGTACCTCTACTTAAGAATTTAATTCGTTCCGTGACCAGGTTCTTAAGTAGAAACGTTCTTACGTAGAAGCAATTTTTCCCATAGGAATCAATGTAAAAGCAAATAATGTGTGCAAACCCGTTAGGAAAGAAATAAAAGCTCGGAATTTGGGTGGGAGGAGGAGGAAGAAGAAGAGGAGGAGTACGGTCACCGCCAAAGGAAGATGAGGGGAGGGGAATAAACTCTAAAAGCACGCGCTTCCCATGCACTGGGCCCGAGGCTGCCTCCCATACACTGCGCCAGAGAGAGAAACCCAGGGGGAATGGCAGGAAACTGTCCGGGCTTTCGTGCTGCTCTCAAATTTCCTGGGAAATTTTTCCAGGCTTGGGTTCTTAAGTAGAAAATAGTTTATTTATTTATTATTGGATTTGTATTTCATTTCATTTTCATTTCATTCATTTATTTGGATTTGTATGCCGCCCCTCTCCGAAGACTCGGGGCGGTTCACAACAAGTGAAAAAACAATCCAATACATAATCCAATTAATTAAAATATTAAGTTTAAAAAACCCCTATACTAACATACACACACACAAGCATACCATGTATAAATTCAGCGGGCCCAGGGGGAGATGTTTAGTTTCCCCATGCCCCTCTCCGTACACTCGGGGCGGCTAACAACAGTGGTAAAAACAACATGTGACAATCCAATACTAAAACAGCTAAAAACCCTTATTATAAAACCAATCATACATACAAACATACCATGCATAAATTGTAGCAGCCTAGGGGGAAAGAATATCTCAGTTCCCCCATGTCTGACGGCAGAGGTGGGTTTTAAGGAGCTTACGAAAGGCAAGGAGGGTGGGGGCTATTCTAATCTCTGGGGGGGAGTGGGTTCCAGAGGGCCGGGGCCGCCACAGAGAAGGCTCTTCCCCTGGGTCCCGCCAAACGACATTGTTTAGTTGACGGGACCCGGAGAAGGCCCATTCCGTGGGACCTAACTGGTCGCTGGGATTCATGCGGCAGAAGGCAATCTTAAAATAATCTTAAATTCTTAAGAAGAGGCAAAAAATAATAATCTTGAACACCTGGTTCTTATCTAGAAAAGTTCTTAAGTAGAGGCGTTCTTAAGTAGAGGTACCCCTGGATATTACTTTTTGGGGGGTCGTCTTGACATTTCTATATTTTTCTCAGCCTAGCTGAGAACACTTCACCGTGCCACCTGAAGGTACAGTGGAGGGTCAACTTGTATCTCAGCCATCATCTGGAAGACCAGTGGTCCGCACCCCTGCCAAACGCCTGTCCTATTACAATTGTCGTCATTCTCTGTGGGCAGCCTGGAGGCACTAGACATTGTGATGATGGTCAGAGATAATCTTTCTCTCATCTTCTGGGTACCGCAGTGCCTCCCTGGGAGGAGGAAGGAGGGACAACTTATCCACTGATGTAAATTCATCGTCAGAGTCCGTTCTAGAGAGGCATAATGTTCTCCACAATGCAAAAACACACACACACAAAACTCTGATTAGCCCAGCGGCTGCCAACCGCAAAGGATGAACAAGTCATTTTAGTTAAGTGGTTCTCGACCTTCCTTATGCCGTGGCCCTTTAATACAGTTCCTCATGTTGTGGTGACCCCCAAAATGTAAAATTATTTTCGATGCTAGTAATTTTGCTACTGTCCTGAATTGCAATGCAAATATCCGATATGCAGGATGTATTTTCATTATTACAATTGGAACATAATTTGTTATGCTCCCGTACATAATTTTGTATGTTCCCATCCATAATTTGTTTGATGTATGCGTTTTCCAAGGGTCTTAGGTGACCCCTGTGAAAGGGTCATTTGACCCGATGAAAGGGGTCACAAACCACAGGTTGAGAAACACTGTAGTAGAATAACCGTTGGCAAATGAATTTAGAGGATGAACAAAATTTTAAAAAACCTAGTGTGGCAGTGAAGCTTTCTGAGTGTGGGTAGGAAGCTGCCAGAAAAGTAAAAAAAAAGCAAAACTTGTTTCCTTCATTTAAAAAAAGCATCAAAAATCTTATTTATATGATGGACAGCTTGTAGACTTCATCTCCACATACCGGTAGTGATGGGGATAGACCAGGGATCAGCAACCCGTGGCTCGGGAGCCACTGTCACTCAAAATGTCACAACTGCCAATGTGCAACACCCACCGACATGCAATTTATTAATCACAGTAGGCCAACCATGTATAAATCCAAGAAGTTTCAGAAAACTTTAATTCAACTATACAGTGATACCTCATCTTACAAACGCCTTGTCATACAAACTTTTTGAGATACAAACCCGGGGTTTAAGATTTTTTTGCCTCTTCTTACAAACTATTTTCACCTTACAAACCCACTGCCGCCGCTGGGATGCCCCGCCTCTGGACTTCTGTTGCCAGCGAAGCGCCTGTTTTTACCCTGCTGGGATTCCCGAGGCTCCCCTCCATGGGAACCCCCACCTCTGGTCTTCCGTGTTTTTGTGATGCTGCATGGGAATCCCAGCAGGGGAATCCCAGCAGCGCAAAAATGGGCGCTTCGCTGGCAACGGAAGTCCGGAGGTGGGATTTCCCAGCGAGGGGAGCCTCAGTGAAATCGCAGCATCGCAAAAACACAGGTCTGGAGGTGGGGTTTTGAGGACTTTGGTGTTCTTGCGATGCTGCGATTTCACTGATGCTCCCCTCGCTGGGAAACCCCACCTCTGGACTTCCGTTGCCAGCGAAGTGCCCGTTTTTGCACTGCTGGGATTCCCCTGCAGCATCGCAAAAACATGGAAGTCAGGTGGGGTTCAAAAACGGGTGCTTCAGCTGGCAAAAGGGGTGAATTTTGGGCTTGCGTGCATTAATCGTTTTTCCATTGATTCCTATGAGAAACACTGTTTCGTCTTACAAACTTTTCATCTTAAGAACCTCGTCCCGGAACCAATTAAGTTTGTAAGACAAGGTATCACTGTATATGCTTGTGTTGTGGCTGCTCAGGAAATGAGACACAGGAGACGTTTTGTGGATCCCGGTGTTTTCTTTTGGGTGGGAAACGGTTTCAAATGGCTCCCTAAGTGTTTAAGGTTGCCAACCCCTGGGACAGATACATAGCCAGACATCTTAGTGAACCGTTTTTAAACATTCAAGGGAGGAAATTGCTTTAGGTCTCTCTTTTGGCACAATTTGTGGTCCTTCTCAAGTAGCCTAAATGTTCCTTTAATGCAGTATTTCTCAACCTGAGCTGCTCGAAAACATGTGGATTTCAATGCCAAGAATTCACGTCGGTTGAGGAATTCTGGGAGTTGAAGTACATCTTCAAGTGGTCCAGGTGGAGAAACACGGGTTTAACGGTTGCAGATGCTTCCAAGAGGGAAAATTTCAGATGATAGGAAATAGGAAAGTGAACACAAGAACAAGGGGACACAATCTGAAGTTAGTTGGAGGAAAGATCAAAAGCAACGTGAGAAAATCTTATTTCACTGAAAGAGTAGTAGATCCTTGGAACAAACTTCCAGCAGACGTGGTTGGTAAATCCACAGTAACTGAATTTAAACATGCCTGGGATAAACATAGATCCATCCTAAGATAAAATACAGGAAATAGTATAAGGGCAGACTAGATGGACCATGAGGTCTTTTTCTGCCGTCAGTCTTCTATGTTTCTATGACGTGGGTGCGCAAACCTTTGCAGTTAGAATTGAGTAGAAGGAAAACTGACACTAAATTGCTACGCGTGGATGTGGGGTATTTCTCTGGGGAAACGTCTGCTTGCTTTGAATTATGCTGTTTGTATATTTTTTATAAATAAAGCAAGTAGGATGAAGACGTCACAAATCTCCTATGCCTTCCCATCTAGAAAAACGAAACAAACAAACCTGGAATGGATGGTGAGGGCCTGTTTGATGTGTCATTTCTTGAATTAAAAAACAACAACACATCCCCAGGCTTCTGGTTGTTGATCCTGAAACCTTTGTTCTCCACATTTGTCATCAAAGGAATACAGATAAAGTTCTGAGCAAACCACAAGTACAAATTAATTCCGGGAAAATTTCTGGAAGGTCCATTATATAAAGTACCAGAACATGGATTCAAGGCCATGTTAAGGATGTCTTATTAATTTCCACCGGGAACTCTGAGTTCCACCCATTAAAAAGAAATTCCAAGCCATTTTCATCAGGAGTAAATCCTGCCCGCTCCCTTCTCCCCAGCCTAGCTGTTAGCATGCTGTTGATTTTAACAGCAGAATCTGATAAAAGTAGATCCTTTTGTTATGGCAACTATATAAAAGGTAGGTCCCTTGCGTTATGGCAAACAATGGAACGAATGAAACAATGCCGTTTCATGACTGAAACGGAAAAAGCAGGCAGAATAAATTTAGGCAGTGTGACATAAAAGATATGAGTGAAATCTTTCAACACACTGAAGGACCTGAGCTAGCTCCCAAGCAGCTGGACTCTTCTCCAAGTACGGTTTTTTTTAGTTGCTTTCAGATGTTTCAGATTGAACAAGGGGGCACAATCTGAGGTTAGTTGGGGGAAAGATCAGAAGCAACGTGAGAAAATATTATTTGACTGAAAGAGTAGTAGATGCTTGGAACAAACCTCCAGCAGACGTGGTTGGTAAATCCGCAGGAACTGAATTTAAACATGCCTGGGATAAACATAGATCCATCCTAAGATAAAATACAGGAAATATATACTATATTAACTTTTATACTATTTCCTGTATTTTATCTTTGGATGGATCTATGCTTATCCCAGGCATGTTTAAATTCAGTTACTGTGGATTTGCCAACCACGTCTGCTGGAAGTTTGTTCCAAGCATCTCCTACTCTTTCAGTCAAGTAATATTTTCTCACGTTGCTTCTGATCTTTCCCCCAATTAATCTCAGATTGTGCTCCCTTGTTCTTGTGTTCACTTTCCTATTAAAAACCTCCCCTGCTGAACCTTATTTAACCCTTTAATATATTTAAATGTTTTGATCATGTCCCCCCTTTTCCTTCTGTCCTCCAGACTATACAGATTGAGTTCATTAAGTCTTTCCTGATACGTTTTATGCTTAAGACCTTCCACCATTTTTGTAGCCCATCTTCGGACCCATTCAATTTTATCAATATCTTTTTTAAGTGAGGTCTCCAGAACGGGACACAGTATTCCAAATGGGGTCTCACCAGCGCTCTATACAGCGCGATCACAATCTCCCTCTTCCTGCTTTTTATACCTCTAGCTATGCAGCCAAGCATTCTACTCGCTTTTCCTACCGCCTGACTGCACCGTTCACCCATTTTGATACAGGAACGATCCTGAATCTCGTCCCTCGCCTTCCAGAAGGCCGGAAACCATCTGGCCAGTGCACACATGCATACTGGAACCGACATAGGGCAACACGTTGCGTGTCTTCAGACATGGCTCTGCGTGCCACCAGAAGCACGTGTGCCATAGGTTGGCCATCACAGCTCTAGAGCAATGGGTTCAATTAATGACCACCACATTGGAAGGCCCAATTACAGTATTAAGTCAATGACTCCTTTCCTCTTTTGAAGAAAGACTTGAGAGGCCAGGACGATCGGGAGGGCCGGTGGTTGTCCTCCGCACCCTCGTCCCAAAAAGACTCACTGACCCAGCTTCAGTCTTTACCAGCCTTGTTAAGTAACGATTGAGCATTTTATTAATTGGAGAAAAAAAAAAAACAAGTGTACATACACAAACACACACACACACAGAGAAAAAAACCCCAAATCTGACATTTTAAAAATGATGTTCCGCTAATAGAGCGAGCGAGCGAGCGTGTATGTCTTTGTATGTTAGGGGGGGATGAGTGGTTAGAATACACACTTCTTTCACATGTCCAGTGCCTGTGTTAGAGAGACAACCAGCAAGGAACTCAAAGGGGTCGAAGAAGGAAAGCTTGGGACATCACCAAGGCAAAGCTGGAAGGGAGGGAGGAAGGAAGTTTACAGTACAGAAATCAGCACTCCCATCAATCGAGAACCCATCCAAGCACTGCTGGAGAAAGCCACCCAATGTCCCCCTCTTCTCCTGGACTCTTTCATATTTTTTTCATTTTGCACCGCCAGAATTTGGGGATGGTTCCCATTTGGAAGTTCAGTGGGAAGATCGGACTAAATTTAGCCTGGAGGTAGCATCCCACTACGAGCCAAAACGACTTGGGTTTTCTATTCTTCAGCCTCTGTCAATTGCTCCACAACTTTCTTTTTCTTTATCTGTCTGTCTCTCACTCACTCTCACACACACACACACACAACCCCCCACATGCCAAATAGCTACCTCCTTCCAGCAAAGGCCAGGGGAAAGGAAACCTATCGTGAACAGAATGGGCACAGGGTAGAATCATGCAGAGGAAGTGGGAAAACACCGTATTACGAAGCCCGATGAACCGAGAGATTTTAAACCAAGAGATTTAACCACCCTTCCACCTTCTCTGGAACAAACACCGAGGGCAAAGGCGCTGCTGGGTTTTGAGTGAAGGAAAAAACGTTCCCATTGACTGATACTTCAACGCCAAGTAGGAAGGAAAAGGTGGCGGCTTTAATCATCGGGATGAAAAGGGGAAGGACCGACCAGGCCGAGCGTGGATCGGGAGAAAGCTCAACTGGGGGTGAGGGAGGAGGGGGCGTCATACACAGTTACACCCTGCATGGGTGGTGGCATTCCCATGCAAACTATGGCCAAGAAGTAAAGGGTAGCCTCAATGAATAGATTCTGCCTCCCTTCCCTACTCTGTCTCTCTTGTAAGTTTCACAGAACTGAGGGAGGGAGAGGGAAAGGACGTCGCCTGTGGCCTCGGGATGGTGGGAACAAAACCCGCAAGTTGAACCACGCTACAATGAGAAGGGGAGAAAATATCACAGCTGCCCAAGAAGGTTCTAAAAACACAGAGCTAAGAGGGAGGAGGAGGAGGAGGTGGGGCTCCCGAGAGGACAATAGCCATGGCCTAATTCCATCATGTACATCCAATAGGAGATGGGTGGGCTGGTCATACACATGCAGGGGAAAAGGGAGAAAAAATAGTTGGCCCAACAGCATCCAAGTTGGAGAGACAACACAGCCAGGTCCACGGATTCAAGCTAATGTCAACACTGTAGGGGAGAGAGAGAGAGAGAGGAAGAGAGTGTATTTAATATTCATAGTTTATGAAAGCTAATAAACAATTGCATTAATGGCTATAGAATGGTCTTACGAACTTAATTCGTTCCGTGACGAGGTTCGTAAGTAGAAAAGTTTGTAACATGAAGTAATGTTTCCCATAGGAATCAATGTAAAAGCGAATAATGCGTGCAAGCCCAAAACTTACACCTTTTGCCTTGCCCTGCTGGGAATCCCTGCCTCCGGACTTCCGTTGCCAGCCAAAGTGCCCGTTCGTGCGCTGCTGGGATTTCCCTGAGGCTCCCCTCGCTGGGAATCCCCCCCCTCCGGACTTCCGTTGCCAGCCAAAGTGCCCGTTCGTGCGCTGCTGGGATTTCCCTGAGGCTCCCCTCGCTGGGAATCCCCCCCCTCTGGACTTCCGTTGCCAGCCAAAGTGCCCGTTCGTGCGCTGCTGGGATTTCCCTGAGGTTCCCCTCGCTGGGAATCCCCCCCTCTGGACTTCCGTTGCCAGCCAAAGTGCCCGTTTGTGCGCTGCTGGGATTTCCCTGAGGCTCCCCTCGCTGGGAATCCCCCCCCTCTGGACTTCCGTTGCCATCCGAAGTGCCCGTTCTTGCGCTGCTGGGATTCCCCTGAGGCTCCCCTCGCTGGGATTCAAAGCAGTGCCGGCAAAAATGAAGGGAATCCCAGCAAGGGGAGCCTCAGGAAAATCCCAGCAGTGCAAGAACGGGCACTTCGGCTGGCAATGGAAGTCCGGAGGCAGGGATTCCCAGTGAAAGGAGTCTCAGGGGCATCCCAGCGCTTCGGCTGGCAACGGGAGTCTGGAGGCGGGGCATCCCAGTGGCGACGGCTTGGGTTCGTAAGATGAAAATAGTTTGGAAGAAGAGGCAAAAAAATCCTAAACACTGGGTTGGTATCTCGAAAGGTTTGTTAAAAGAGGGATTCATAAGACGAGGTACCACTGTACATTCAGTTGTGTGGTGCCCATTGTACACTGTTAGTCACATCATCATCATCATCATCTAACAACCCCATAATCCCTTGCGGGGTGGAATCTGGGCAACTGAATGGAGCTAGCACAGTATTTTAATGACCGGATGCCCTTCCTGTCGCCAATGAGGAGAGTTGTTCAGCAGATATATTCTCAATGTGGATCCAGAGAGAGAAATATATGCCTCTAATAATAATAATAATAATAATGACAGAGTTGGAAGGGACCTTGGAGGTGTTCTAGTCCAACCCCCTGCTTAGGTAGCAAACCCTACACTGCTTCACAGATGGTTATCCAACATCTTCGGAGAGGGGCGGCATACAAATCCAAATAATAAATAAATAAATAATAAAATAAATCTGCTTAAAAACCTCCAGTGTTGGGGCATTCACAACCTCTGGAGGCAAGCTGTTCCACTGATCAACCGTTCTGACTGTCAGGAAATTTCTCCTTAGTTCTAAGTTACTTCTCTCCTTGTTTAGTTTCCTACCTAGGATCGAACTCACAGCCTCCTGATTGTGAGGCGAGGGCTCCACCTCTAGGCCACTGCACCACTCTACTGTTACTCCCAAATGCTAGCATTAATTTGAAAAGGCCAGTTAATAATAATAATTAATAATAATTATTATTATTTATTGGATTTGTATGCCGCCCCTCTCCATAGACTCGGGGCGGCTAACAACAATAATAAACACAACATGTACAATCCAATAATAAAAAACAACAAAAACCCCTATTATAAAACCAAACATACACACAAACATACCATGCATAACTTGTAATGGCCTAGGGGAAAGGAATATCTTAACTCCCCCATGCCTGGCGGTATAAATGAGTCTTGAGTAGTTTACGAAAGACAGGGAGGGTGGGGGCAGTTCTAATCTCCGGGGGGAGTTGGTTCCAGAGGGCCGGGGCTGCCACAGAGAAGGCTCTTCCCCTGGGGCCCGCCAAACGACATTGTTTAGTCGACGGGACCCGGAGAAGGCCAGCTCTGTGGGACCTTATCGGCCGCTGGGATTCGTGCGGTAGCAGGCGGTTCCGGAGGTAATCTGGTCCAATGCCATGTAGTTCCAAGCCCAGAGTCTCCCACTGTACAGACTTCAGCTGTTTTAAGTGCTCACTGGCTGGTCCTCGCAGGGCGCAAGTGAGACCTTCTGCTACAACTACCACATCATCTCAAAACATGTTAACGTATCCTCAATCCCTGGATCCTGAGTAACTGTGTACACAGCACACACACACACACACACACACGTCCTGGGGAAGTATGCTGCTCCAAGCATCTGAGGAAACCAACCCTGAAATATCAAGGGATGGAGCTTTTGAGACAGTCCACATCTTCTATGAAACTCTTGCCCAGGCCTGAGCTTCTGCTTATGTGGTTATGTTTGGTTGGCTGCAAAGAGAAGCTAGATGTTGACTTTGAGGCAATTCTGGGAAGTAATCTTTACAGATAAAATTAGCATACTTAGGCCCAAGATCACAAGCGCCCCATAGTTTCCCCTCTCTAACATGGTTACAAACGATCTGATCAAGACGCTTTTCCTGGAAACCGTCCGCTGGAAACAGCTAACAGCAGGAAAAGCAAAGATCAAAGATCAGGCTAAATGCCAAGTGAGCTTTGAAGTCACCTTGGAAACAGAAATTCAAACAGAGGCAAAGAGGAGGTTTATGTTGGTGTCCATCTTCTACAGGGCCTTCCATGGTAAGGGTTGAGGTCCAGTGAGAGAAAGGGAAGGAAGAAGGGAGGGAGGAAAGGAAGGAAGGAAGGGAAAGGAAGGAAGGGAGAAAGGGCGGGAGAGAGGAAGGAAGGAAGGGAAGGGAAAGGAAGGGAAGGAAGGGAAAGGAAGGGAAGGAAGGAAAGAAGGGAGGGAAGGAAAGAAGGAAGGGAGGGAAGGAAGGGAGGGAGGAAGGGAAAGGGAGGAAAGAAGGAAGGAAGGAAAGGAAGGAAGGGAAGGAAAGAAGGGAAGGAAAGAAGGAGGGAAGGAAGGAAAGAAGGAAGGGAAGGAAAGAAGGAAGGAAGGGAAGGGAAAGGAAGGAAGGAAAGAAGGAAGGAAGGGAAGGAAGGGAGGAAATAAATAGGCTTGAGTCCACTAGGGACAGCACACTCACCAGTTAGCGCCTCCTGGGCGAAGTATTTGACATCCACATCAGGGTCCTGGGTGAGTTTCTCTAACACTGGCTTCACTTCGTTCTGAAGGGTGCTGGAGGGGAAAAAAAATATATAACCAAGGAATGAGGGGGAAGAAGTAGGCAGAAGACAAGGCCTGTATCTAAGGTTCCCCAAAGTCTCAGTATTTCCATTATAGCAACAGCACTTATATATCGCTTGACCGTGCTTTATAACCCTCTCTTAAACAGTTTACAGAATCAGCACGTGGCCCAAACAATCTGGGTCCTCATTTGATTTGACCTCGGAAGGATGGAAGGCTGAGTCAACCTTGAGCTGGTCAGGATCGAACTCCTGGCTGCGGGCAAGGTTTAGCCTGCCAGGCTGCCTTCTAACCACTGAGCCACCACGGCTTCCATCTCTTCTCTTCGTTTCCTCCCACCCCAACAATCAGGATAAGCCCCAAACCTGGACGGCATCCGACAACAGTTCACTATTCCCCATACCTGTTATCCAAGATTGGTCCAATTTTCTGTAGTGACTTGGCTACATTGAAGCGAACATTTGCTACGGCATCGCCGGCCATCCGCAACACTGTGGGAAGCATGTGCTTGGTGGTGATATCCTGCCCACAGACCTCTGACAGCACCTGGAAAAGGAAGAGACGGGGAAGTAGATCAAGGGCCCAGTGCAACGTGGATCTGACGTTTGGACCGGGAGTCACTGCTCACAGTCACTCATGCCCTCATCACCTCGAGGCTCGACTACTGTAACCCTCTCTACATGGAGCTACCTTTGAAGAGTGTTCGGAAACTTCAGATCCTGCAGAATGCAGCTGCGAGAGCAATCATGGGCTTTCCCAAATATGCCCATGTCACACCAACACTCCGCAGTCTGCATTGGTTGCCGATCAGTTTCCGGTCACAATTCAAAGTGTTGGTCATCACCTATAAAGCCCTTCATGGCACCAGACCAGAATACCTCTGGGACCGCCTTCTGCCACACGAATCCTAGCGACCGGTTAGGTCCCACAGAGTTGGCCTTCTCCGGGTCCCGTCGACTAAACAATGTCGTCTGGCGGGACCCAGGGGAAGAGCCTTCTCTGTGGTGGCTCTGACCCTCTGGAACCAGCTCCCCCCTGAGATTAGGATTGCCCCCACCCTCCTCGCCTTTCGTAAGCTCCTTAAAACTCACCTCTGCCGTCAGGCATGGGTGAATTGAAACATCTCCCCCTTGCCCATGTTGTTTTGGTGTTTGATGAATTGTGTGCTTGTTTTTTTATATATATTGGGGTTGCCTTTATGAATTTTTTAACCTAAAACTGTAATTAGATTGGTAAATATTAGATTTGTCACTATGTCCTGTTTTTGCCATTGTTGTGAGCCGCCCCGAGTCTGCAGAGAGGGGCGGCATATAAATCCAATAAATCTAATCTAATCTAATCTGAGGAGCTCTTATTATTTAAGTTATTATTGGCTGTTTTGGACCTACGCTGACGCCAATCTCATTCTGCAGCTCTTGTGACTCAGTTCCCTAACGGCCAATTCTTCTCTCCGATCATTAAAACCCCAAATCTCACCAGGCAGGGCAGGGACAATTTTTAACTTATCATAGTCAAAAGATTTAGAGCATGGCTACTTATGGGACTGTCTTCTGCGTCATGTATCACAGCGGCTGGTCAGGTCCCATCAGCCAGGCATTGCCGTCTGGCGGGACCTTCTCTGTGGTGGCCCCAGCCCTTTGGAATCAACTTCCTCCAGAGATTTGTACTGCCCCCACCTCTCTGCAAGGCCTTAAAAACCCATCTCTGCTGGCAGGCTTGGGGCCACGAAGTTTAATATCTAGTCCCGGCCGATGAAAGAATGTCTATGTATGATTGAATGAATGTGGATGACTGGTCTTAAGAAATTGGGGGTTTTAGAAATGTATTTTAACTTTTAGATTTCTTCATGTTTTTGTATTTCATTTTGTTTGCTGCTCTTGCTAAGAGCAGCTCAGAACAAAAATGAAATTCAAAAACATGTAGTAATCTAAAGTTAAAATACATTTCTAAAACCCCCAATGCACCCTTAAAAGGGCGGCAGAGAAATCTAAGAAATAAATAAATATAAATAAATGTATAGGGTGTACGTATTGCAACTTTTGATATTCATTGCTGCTGAGAGAATCTCCATTGTGACCTAATGCTCTATGTGTATAGATCAGTGATTTTCAACCTTTTTTGAGCCGCGGCACATTTTTTACATTTACGAAACCCTGGCGCACATTGAGCGGGGGCGGGGGGGGGGGGGGGCGGGAGGCGGCGGCTATAAAAAGTTTGGACAAAAAATTTTTCTCTCTTCCTCCCCTTCACTCTATTTTTTTTCTCCCTCCCTCTTTCTCTCCCTTCCTTTCTTTCTCCCTCCCTCCCTCTATGTCTCTCTCTCCTTCCCTCCCTCTTTCTCTCTCTTTCTTTCTCTCTTGTTCTCTCTCTCTTGCTTTCTTTCTCTCTCTCTCTTTCTTGCTTTCTTTCTTTCTCTCTCTCTTGCTTTCTTTCTCTCCCTTCCTCTCTTTCTCTCCCTCCCTCCCTCTATGTCTCTCTCTCCTTCCCTCCCCCTTTCTCTCTCTCTCTTTCTTTCTTTCTCTCTCTCTTGTTCTCTCTCTCTTGCTTTCTTTCTCTCTCTCTCTCTCTCTTTCTTGCTTTCTTTCTCTCTCTCTTGCTTTCTTTCTCTCTGAGCTTCGCGGCACACCTGACCATGTCTCGCGGCACACTGGTTGAAAAACACTGGTATAGATAAGAAAACCTCCAGGCTGCCAAGTATCCGAGCTAAGTAACTTGTGAAAATGCAAAATGTGTATTCTCAGCAACCTAATGTGAGACAGCACTCTCTAACAAAGCTCTGGGCTACCTGCCAGAAAATGTGTTTCTTTCCCTGCTTCTGAGATCCTTTGTTTTCAGAGTGCTGAGAAAATCAGTTTTTTGCATGAACTAATGGATAAGAAATTATGTTTCTAACACTATGGCAATCTGTAGACCAGTGTTTCCCAACCTTGGCCACTTGAAGATACCTGGACTTCAACTCCCAGAATTCCCCATAGATCCATCCTAAGATATAATACAGGAAATAGTACAAGGGCAGTCTAGATGGACCATGAGGTCTTTTTCTGCCCTCAATCTTCTAAATAAGGTCCAGGAGGGAAGTGTTTTTAATAGGAAAGTGAACACAAGAACAAGGGGACACAATCTGAAGTTAGTTGGGGGAAAGATCAAAAGCAACATGAGAAAATATTATTTTACTGAAAGAGTAGTAGATCCTTGGAACAAACTTCCAGCAGACGTGGTTGATAAATCCACAGTAACTGAATTTAAACATGCCTGGGATAAACATATATCCATTGTAAGATAAAAATACAGAAAATAGTATAAGGGCAGACTAGATGGACCATGAGGTCTTTTTCTGCCGCCAGACTTCTATGTTTCTATAAATAAGTAAAATAAAATCTCCATTCCCACCCCACTCTGGGTCCAGGCAGAGGTGAGGTATTGGCTGGTTCTCCACTCAAAATTTCTGCTATGGTTCTCCAGAACCTGTCAGATTTTCACCCCTGCCTCAATCGGTCCGTCCCACTTTTTTCTTCTCCCTCCCACAACTCACATTAATGCAGAAGAGCGTGGTCATGCGGTGCAGGTAGTTGGGGTCATTGGACATGGCCAGCACTTTAGGGATGATCGTGGCATGGGCCCAGTCCTTGCCAAACTTCTCCACGAGCTTCTTAAGGTTGCTGGTGGCTGCTTCCCGGATGGCATAAACTGCAGGCAGGAAATATGAAGACACAAGACAGATTGAGACATGCTTAGGATTGTATGACTTGTTGCTTGTATCCTTACGATTTATATTAATATTGTTTCTTCATTGCTTGTTTCAGTGATTTTCAACCTTTTTTGAGCTGCGGCACATTTTTTACATATACAAAATAATGGGGCACCTTGAGCCGGGGGGGAGTGGGGGGGGCTAAAAAAAGTTTGGACAAAAAAAAATCTATCTCTCTCTCTCTTCCTCCCTTTCGCTCTATTCCTCTCCCTCTTTCTCTCTCTTCCTTCCATCCTCTCTCTCCATCCCTCTTTCTCTCTTTTTTGCTCTCTTTCTATCTCTCCCTCCTTCCCTGCCTCTCTTTCTCTCTCTCTCTTGCTTTCTTTCTCTCTCTCGCTTGCTTGCTTTCTCTCTCTCTGCTTGCTTGCTTTCTCTTTCTTTCTCTCTCTCTTGCTTTCTTTCTCTCTCTCTCTTTCTCTCTCTTGCTGAGCTTCGCAGCACACCTGACCATGTCTCGCGGCACACTGGTTGAAAAACACTGGCTTATTTGACCCCTATGACAATCGTTAAGTGTTGTACCACATGATTCTTGACAAATGTATCTTTTTCTTTGATGTACACTAAGAGCATATGCACCAAAGACAAATTCCTTGTATGTCCAATCACACTTGGCCAATAAATAATTCTATTCTATTCTAAAGCTACAGCACAGATTCTAGAAGAGCAATAAACAGAAGGCTAAGGGGCCCATGTTCTGGTGTTTTTGCCCTAACACCTGATTTGAGATATACCTGCAGTAATCACATGATTTTCTGTTTCAATAGGTGAGCTCTGCAGCTCAAAGAGATATTCAGGGATGTTGGGGAGTGTCAAAGATTATGAAAAAAAAATAATATTGAAGAAGTAAGGGTGATAAACCAGTGGAACAATTTGCCACAGGAGGTGGTGGGCTGGCCTTCACTGGAGGTCTTCAAAGACTGGACAGTCATCGTTCTGGATGGTTTAATGAATCCTGCATTGAGCAGGGGGCTGGACCCCATTACCCTCGAGGTCCCTTCCAACTCTATGATTTCATATATTTTTTTAAAATCCTGTTTCTAAAATGCAGATACTCTTTGGGGCTGCAGAAATACACCCCCCACCCCCAGCAACTTGCATTTTTTTCTTGCAGATATTTCATTACCCTAAGTAGATAACATCATCAATGGTAGTCAGAGGGGGGGGGGGACACCTCTGGCATGCGTGCCATAGGTTTGCCATCACTTGGCTAGACCAGTGATGCTGAACCTATGGCACGGGTGCCACAGGTGGCATGCGGAGTCATATCTGCTGGCACGAGAGCTGTTGCCCTAACTCAGCTCCAACTTGCATGTGTGTGCTGGCAAGCTGATTTTTGGCTCGCACAGAAGCTCGGGGGGGGGGGGGCATTTTTGGCTTCCAGAGAGCCTCCAGGGGGATGGAGGAGGGCGTTTTTATCCTCCCCTGGCTCCAGGGAAATTTTGGAGCCCGGGGAGGGCGAAACACAAGCCTACTGGGCCCACAAGAAGTTGGGTAACAGGCTATTTCTAGTCTCCAAAGAGCATCCAGGGGGCCGAGGAAGCTGTTTTCGCCCTCCCCAGGCATTGAAATATGCTTGTGGGCACTCGTGCACACATAAGAACATAAGAAGAGCTATGCTGAATCAGGCCAAAGACCATCGAGTCCAGCATTCTGTATCACACAGTGGCCCACCAATTGTCCTTGGGGATCTTGAGCAGGAGGAAAAGGCAAAACCCTCCCTTTCTAACAAATGGTACCCAAGAGAATCCTGCCTGTCTCAACCAACATAGAAATGCAGCTAAGAGAGAGATAACGGACCGATTGATGTCTGGAATGTGTCGAAGTACAGGAGAGCGGAGAAATAAACGGAGTTGCTTTATTCATGAAATGATGCATTTAATTAGAGTTATTTGTAATTACTAAACTTCTACCAGGATCCAGAACAATAACCAACACTTTGAATTGTCTCCAGAAACTAATCGGCAGCCAATGCAGTCCAGTTTGACTATTTCTTTCCAATCTTCAGTCCTCGCAGGAGAATAGGTGGCATGAAGTGATTTGGGAACTTCCCTGTGACAAGCCAAAGACCACAACAAGACCAGAGGGATACATAGATCAGTGATGGCGAACCTATGGCACGGGTGCCACAGGTGGCACGCGGAGCCATATCTGATGGCACGCGAGCTGTTGCCCCAGCTCAGCTCCAGTATGCCTGTGTGTGCTGGCCAGCTGATTTTTGGCTTGCACAGAGGCTCTGGGAGGGCATTTATCTGGCTTAGGTAATAGTAGTTCTATGGAAAATAAAAATTAAAAAAAGGCTGGTTTCCACAGGAAGTCAAAACTTCGGGTACTAATACTACTTTTATTGTAAAGTTCGTTGTAGAATCTCGCAGATCTAAAAACACTCTCCTTAACCTCTGTCATTACTTTCCACAGAATTAAACTCTTTTCTCTAACCCCATTTCTGCTTTGGACTCTCGTGTCCTTTATCAGAGTATTGTCTAGGCCAGGGGGGGTCTTCAGACATGGCAGCTTTAAAAAGACTAAGACCCTAAGAAGAGCCAGGCTGAATCAGGCCAAAGCCCATCGAGTCCAGCATTCGGTGTCACACAGTGGCCCACCAATTGTCCATGGGGATCTTGAGCAGAAAGAGAAGGCAAGACCCTCCTTTCCCTTGACCCCCAACAAATGGTACCCAAGGGAATCCTGCCTGCCTCAACCCACATAGAGGCGGCACATGAACATCCGTTTCAATAACCACCGATACACTTGGCATCCATGAATCTGTCTAATCCTGCCTTGAAGCTATCAAGGCTGACAGCTGTCACACTTTGATCAAGGCAAGGAGGGTGGGAGCAATCCTGATCTCTGGGGGGAGCTGGTTCCAGAGGGTCAGAGCCACCACAGAGAAGGCTCTTCCCCTGGGTCCCGCCAGACGACATTGTTTAGTCGACGGGACCCGGAGAATGCCAACTCTGTGGGACCTAACCGGTCGCTGGGATTCGTGCGGCAGAAGGCAAAACCCTCCCTTTCCCTTGACCCCCAACAAATGGGACCCAAGGGAATCCTGCCTGCCTCAACCAACATAGAGGCGGCACATGGACATCTGTTTCAATAAACACCGATACACTTGGCATCCATGAATCTGTCTAATCCTGCCTTGAAGCTATCCAGGCTGACAGCTGTCACAACCTCTTCTGGAAGGGAATTCCATCAACCAAGGACCCTCTGGGTGATGAAATATTTCCCTTGATTTGTCCTCACTTTCTTACCTATGAGCTTTAGGGAGGGCCCCCTCATCCTAGTATTATGTGATAGAGAAAAGATTTTTCTCTATCCACCTTTTCTATCCCATGCATGATTTTATACACTTCAATCAAGTCCACCCCTTAAACGCCGTCTTTCAAGGCTGGAGAGACGAAGCACACCCATGCTCTTTCCGCACCCTAGGAAAAAAAGATTCACCACCACTGATATAGATTCTCTTGTTTGAGCAAGGGGCTGGACTAGAACAGTGTTTTTCAACCAGTGTGCCGTGAGACATGGTCAGGTGTGCCGTGAAGAAGGAAGCTCAGGTTCCGGTCTCACAACTTTTTGCTGAGAGAGAGTGAGAGAGAGAGAGAAAGAAAGAAAGAGAGAGAAAGAAAGCAAGAGAGAGAGAAAGCGAGAGAAAGAAAGAAAGCAAGAGAGGGAGAGAGAAAAGGAGAGGAAGGGAGAGAGAGAGAGAGAGAGATAAATGAGCAAAAAGGGGAGGAAAAAAGAAATGAGAAAATGATTGAGACAGAGAATGAGAGGAAAGAGAGAGAAACAAAAGAGAGAGAGAAGTGACTCTTGATTTAAAGCATATGATAAAAAGCACCCAAAGAATAAGAGAAAAACCCCCCAGCCCTCACCTGTTTTTGGAAATCGTTCAAGAGTGTGTGTACACACATACTCACACACACAAGGGTGGGGGGGAGACAGGGATGGAAAAAGGGAGGAGAGTGTCTTAGGGTGTCATTTTGGTTGCTGGTGTGCCCCAGGATTTTGTAAATGTAAAAAATGTGCCGCGGCTCAAAAAAGGTTGAAAATCACTGGACTAGAAGACCGTTCTATTTTTCATTCCCAATTCTATTCTAATTCTATTCTCCGTCCCTATTATCCCTATTCCCTAATCAGGGCAATGAAACCTCTGCACGGAAACAAGCAAGCTCGGCGAGTACCAAGGACTCCATCATTTCAACCCTGAGCTATAAATATTCTCCTTTATTAGAGAGAGTGTGACTGACCGCCTTTCTATTGTGCATTTGACACTGGCCAAATTACTGTTCTTTGGTGGAGTCCTTTCTCTGCGTTTTCTCAGAACACAGCATGGAAAACCCGTTTTATTTTATGCCGCAGGCAGCATTTCTAATTGAGCTGACTGTATTCTTTTACCTCCCTTCCTACCCAACTGGAACTGATGGTAGATGAACCTGAAATACAATTGTGAGAGCTTTGCTACAGTTGGCTTCCGCCGGCAATTTATATCCTCATTTAATGCTGTAGCTGCTCTCTACCTATCCCAGAAATCACCTGAAACGGACAGTAAATTCCTAAGTTGGAAAATGGGCTTTTAACTATGTTATATAATTATTAGTCAAAGCTTGAACTCAATGCTGGTAGCATATTTTATTAGGTGAGAATGAAACCCCAAAAAAGCGCAAATTCACTGTTATCGTTAGCATGCTCGAAATGATACAAAATACAATAAAAATAACTGAAAATTATATGAATGCCGCATGCTGAATAATCAAAGTTTGAAACGGGAAATCAGACGAAAAAAGCTAGTGGTGTAATCCCCCCCCCCCCCCCAATGTACTTGCATTAAACCTGAACTTAATTGCTAGAAAAGATTATCCCATTAAATACCAAAATGTGACTCAACCTCCTTTACTTTAGTGCTAAAAGCCTTCAGTGATTCATTTTCTCAGCTGGGGAAAATTGCTGACACAATGGGTCCCATTAATTCTGAAATATGCTTTCAGTGCTCTAGATTACTAGTTGGGGGGAAAAAACACTCTGAATTCTAAAAATGTGGGCCAAAAGCCAAAACATTATTCTCCCCTTGAGTTACAGCCTCTTTCTTCTACAGGCAATTGGGATGAATTGCATGGAAATTTGGTCTGGTGATTTAAGGCAGGGCTCTCCAACCTTGGCAACTTTAAGACTTGTGGACTTCAATTCCCAGAACTCCTCAGCCAGCTTTGCTTTGCTGAGGAGCTCTGGGAGTCGAAGTCCACAAGTCTTAAAGTTGCCAAGGTTTGGAGACCCCTGATTTAAGGCACCAGACTGAAAACCTGGAGATTGTGAGTTCTAGTCCTGCCTTAGGCATGGTAGCAGGCTTTTCATATTGACAAAATTGAACGGGTCCAAAGACGGGCTACAAGAATGGTGGAAGGTCTTAAGCATAAAACGTATCAGGAAAGACTTCATGAACTCAATCTGTATAGTCTGGAGGACAGAAGGAAAAGGGGGGACATGATCGAAACATTTAAATATATTAAAGGGTTAAATAAGGTCCAGGAGGGAAGTGTTTTTAATAGGAAAGTGAACACAAGAACAAGGGGACACAATCTGAAGTTAGTTGGGGGAAAGATCAAAAGCAACATGAGAAAATATTATTTTACTGAAAGAGTAGTAGATCCTTGGAACAAACTTCCAGCAGACGTGGTAGATAAATCCACAGTAACTGAATTTAAACATGCCTGGGATAAACATATATCCATCCTAAGATAAAATACAGGAAATAGTATAAGGGCAGACTAGATGGACCATGAGGTCTTTTTCTGCCGTCAGACTTCTATGTTTCTATGTTTCAGGTTTTTACAATAAAAATAAGTGATGAAACAGATCTACAAACTAAAGATCTGGGGCATTCAGATAGATGAAGTTAGCACATAGAATAGAATAGAATAGAATTTTTATTGGCCAAGTGTGATTGGACACACAAGGAATTTGTCTTGGTGCATATGCTTTCAGCGTACATAAAATAAAATATACATTTGTCAAGAATCATGAAAAATTAGTGACAAAAGAAGATTCCATAAAAAAAGAACTTTGTACAAAAAAGTTATTCATTGCCCTGCACTTTATTTATTTTATTATTTATTTATTATTTGGATTTGTATGCCGCCCCTCTCCGGAAACTCGGGGCGGCTCACAACAAGTGAAAAGACAATCCAATACATAATCCAATTTAATTAAAATATTATAAACTTACTGGGAGCCACTGATAGCATTTTCTCAGATGATCGATCTCACATTCAGTATGGAATATTTAAAAGGTGCTAATTCTTCAAATATCCAAAGCAATAACTCCACAGTTTGCCATATATGCCTGACTGCATTATATTCTCGATCCAGAGAATGGAAAACCGAGGAAAAGCTTCCAGGCCAGATGAAACTGCAGCCGGTATCATAGCTAAAACTAAGGATGCCCTGAAGCTATTAATGCATGGAGCTAATAGCCACTCCCAAAATGAGATGATGGCGATTTCAATACTTGATGTACAACAATAATGGAGGCTGCCAGTGGTACATCACACGACCAATTCTAGGCCATTCTTTTTTTTTCAGCAACAGCAGTTAGTAAGCAAACTCATTGCTTGGCAAAGGGTTTTATTTTTATTTATTTTTTTGCCAAATATTGGAAGTCAATGCCAGGGGTTTTTTTCCCCCAGTAGAAACATTGCAAATCATGGTCATTTGACTATAGGATGCTGCAAGCATCCATAAACACAGGCCAGATGTTAAGTGCCCCAAATATGGTCATATAACTTGGGGGTGGATGGGGAGCAGGGTGGCCATCAGAACTTTAGAACCAGGTTGTAAGCACATTTTGCATGTCTGCTAAGCGACCGGTCATAAGTGAAAAACTACGTGTAAAAATTTGTATTTGTATTTATTAGATTTGTATGCCGCCCCTCTCCGAAGACTCGGGGCGGCTAAGAACAATATAAAAAGACGATGTAAACAAATCTAATATTAAAACAATCTTAAAAAACCCAATTTAAAGAACCACTCACACATACTAGCTTACCATGTATAAATTCTATAAGCCTAGGGGGAAGGGAAATTTCAATTCCCCCATGCCTGACGACAGAGGTGGGTTTTAAGGAGCTTGCAAAAGGCAAGGAGGGTGGGGGCAACTCTGATATCTGGGGGGAGCTGGTTCCAGAGGGTCGGGGCCGCCACAGAGAAGGCTCTTCTTCTGGGTCCCGCCAAACGACATTGCTTAGTTGACGGGACCCGGAGAAGGCCAACTCTGTGGGACCTAACCGGTCGCTGGGATTTGTGCGGCAGAAGGCGGTCCCGGAGATATTCTGGTCCGATGCCATTAATGCAGCTGCCTTCAGATATGGTACTGTACCTTCCTTGACATGTACCAGGCAACTTAGAAGCAATGTGCATAATTGTCACCAGACGTTACAGGAGATGACTGGTAAAGGAGAAACCAACTAATATCGGTTATCAGCATCTGAGTCTTACCGTGGTCCACTAGCCAAGCCATGCAAAGGGAGTTGAGCTTCTCATCAAAGAATTCCACGCCCTGAAGACAGGGAACATTAAAATGACAGCAAATAAATCAGCAAGGATTACAAATCAGGTTATATAATTCTCATCGTTTAATTCAATTCAATTCAATTTATTAGATTTGTATGCTTCCCCTCTCCGAAGACTCGGGGCGGCTCACAACAGTAATAAAAACAAAAAACCCCAAACAAATCAACAGAACAAAAGCAGAAATCTGGAGAAACAGACTCTGCCCAATTAGCAGACACTGCAGGGCAACCCAGCAGACAGTAATCAAACGTGGGAGATTTTGACAAAACAGCCCTGGTAAAATTAATCACAGAAAAGCAGGAACCCTACAAGCACCTGCGGCTATTCACCTTCTAACTGATTTAATAATGTCCAGGTTGCTGAGTTAAAAAAGCTCAAGTGTTTACAGTTCTTTTCAAAAGGTAAAAACAAAACAAAACAAAACCCACACTCACCAGCTGTCCGGCTAACAGGGGCATGTACTCGATAATAGCTAACCGCACCCGCCACTTGGCATCCTCTGCCAACTCCACAATTGCTGGCAGAAGAGACTGAGACAACTGCCGGATGCCAATCACTTCATTCACACAGTCCAGGTTGGAGATTATGTTGAGCCGGACCTCAGGGCACTGTAGAAAAAAGAGCGGCCGTGAATGGGGAGGAGCTACGGCCTCAACTGTTATTTCTAAAATGCTGTTGTGGTCCGTCAGAGGAGCTGGTGGCAGACTCGGACAGCGAGGATTATTAGGGAGGAGCATGGGCTAGTCCTGGAGTCTTGGAAAGGCTCGGATGAGTGCTCTACATCCGAGGCAGAGAGGAGGCCAAGGCCACATGACAGTGATCAGCTGCCTCCTGAATCAGACATCAGCGAGGCAGACGAACAAGTGGAGCCTGTTCCCAGTGTGTGCAAATGGAGAGCTGTCAGGAGAAGGGAACAATTAAGGAACAAAGGCCAATTTGAGAGTAAAGGCACAGGTGGACATTGAATGGCCCCTCCCATAGGAAATAAATAGGAGAGAAAGGAGAGTGGTGTTTGAAGGAGACAATTAGTTCTTTAATTAGTGGGGAGAACTGTTTGTGACTCTCAGAGACTTCTTGCCAAGTATTTTTTTGTACAGCACTGTGTTTGGGAGCTATTGGCTGGGTGGCTCTCCAAGCCTGGTTGCAAATTTACCTTTGAAAACCAGGAATTTTCTGGATGTGAATGATATTTTTAGCTTAATAAAAAGGGGATTTGTCAGGACAAGGAGTCTGCTTCGTGATTTTGTGAGGCTTACGTCAGAAGAAATGCTTCCTGTTGTGCTAATTTAAGGGGAGGTTTCTAACAACTCGGGTAAGATGAAAAAAGATGGCAATACTAGTGTAACAAGTTGCAAGGTTTGGGTGTGTGTGTGATCCTATACAACAAGTGCAGTTGTTGCTATTCAGAAAACTATTCAACCTAGAACTAGGAAATGTCTTCTACAAATTATTTAAGAGGTGAATACACATGTCTACTACTCCAATGTTTTTCAATCATGGCAACTTTTCAAATCTGTGAATTTCAATGCACAGAATTCTAAGGGTTGAAGTCCGCACAACTTTAAGTTGCTAAAGTTGAGAAACACTGCACCAAGCAATAGATTTTCTTTAATTAGTCTTACTCACTGTCAGTGCAGTGAAGTCATTTGAGCAGATGACACTAATGTCCACCTCCAAGAGTTAACTCCAAAGATTCTTAAGTGATCTCAAAAAGGGGAGGAGGGAATACTCACCTCATCTTTGAGCTGAGCCAGAAAGAGGGGCAAAAGATGCTCAATTGTGTTGTCCTTGCCCAGAATAGGAGACAATCCCATGATCACAGATGCCAAAGCTGATTTCACGTGCTGATTGGCATCTGATACTAGTTCCTAAAAGATAAAAGGACATATTTAAGACACCACAAACTATTGACGCAATGCCTCCAGTCTCACTGCCTTTATACACACTACGGCTGCCATTTTATTTGTTGATTGTAATAAACAACTGGAATACTGAAACAACAGTTCCATAAGCCAATGTATTCATTTCAATGGAATAGTGAAATATGGTTCAATAAGGCAATGTTGAACTTCTACAATCAGACACTCATAGGAACACATCTACAACACACACCCATAGAGGAGGTCAGTCAGATTCCTTCTACAATTTGGTCACCTCGTGAACATCAACGCCTTAGAGGCAGAAGCAACCAATGGCTTGACTTGTACTTGTCCTCTTTTTAAGGACAACTCCTCCATGCCTTTTTCAGTCTTCCTGCAAGCATGTCTCTGATTGGCCAACTAAAACTATGAGTTGATGCTTATAAGAACTGCTCAAAAGTTACTAGAGTAGGTGGTTTCCTGGTACATACCTTGATACAGGGCAAAATCTGAGTCATGATGATATTTTCACGGCAATCGGGAGACAGATTCTCACAGAATTCTTGGGAAAGCAAGATGAAGAAATAAGAATTTCACCCAGGTAATATTTTTTTCTTCTAATTATCAACTAAGTACTTAAATTTCTCCAGACCAACATAATGGATACTCTACTCATCTACGAAATTATACATAAAATTATTCCTGAACTCTGTTCTGAAAACTTTAGTTTTCCTATAGCAGGATCCAGACAATTTCCGTATGTCTGTACATCAAGCAGCTGCTTAAATATTACACAATTAGGTTTATTTAATAAATTTAATCCTTCTTTTCTTGCCCAGGAGTCCATCCCTTTCAGAAAGCCTTTATACAGGTAGTCCTAGAGTTACAAGCCAAACTGGGACTAGAATTTCCACTGCTAAGGTGTTGGTCATGACCTTTAAAGCCGAACATGGCATTGGACCATATTACCTCCGGAACTGCCTGCTACCGCACGAATCCCAGCGACCCATAAGGTCCCACAGAGTTGGCCTTCTCCGGGTCCCGTCGACTAAACAATGTCGTCTGGCAGGCCCCAGGGGAAGAGCCTTGTCTGTGGCAGCCCCGGCCCTCTGGAACCAACTCCCCCCGGAGATTAGAACTGCCCCCACCCTCCCTGTCTTTCGCAAACTACTCAAGACTCACTTATGCCGCCAGGCATGCGGGAGTTAAGATATTCCTTCCCCCTAGGCCATTACAAGTTATGCATGGTATGTTTGTGTGTATGTCTGGTTTATAATAAGGGTTTTTAGTTGTTTTATTAATTGGATTGTTACATATTATTTTTTATCATTGTTGTTAGCCGCCCGGAGTCTACGGAGAGGGGCGGCATACAAATCCAATAAATAAACAAATAAACAAACAAATAAACAAACAAACAAACAAACAAACAAACAAAGCAGTTGTTAATTGAGTCACACCCACTTGTATGACCTTTTTTTTGCCATGATTAAGTGAATCACCACTGGATAAGTTAATCATTAGGTTGCTAAGTGAATCCAGCCTCTCCCATTGACTTTGTTTGTAAAAGAAGCCAGCTAAGGAAGGCTGCAAAAGGGGCTACCACGGACCATGGGGCATTGCAACTCCTGTAAATACAAGCTGGTTGCCAAGCACCCAAATTCAACCACATAACTATGGGGATGCTGCAATGGTTTCGAGCCTTTTTTTTCCCCCCAGTGCTGCTGTGACTTTGGACAGTTGCTAAGTGGATGGCTGTAACTCGAGGGCTACCTGTACAGGGGAATCCTCTGTAAACATCAAGACAGTATTGATAATGACTGAAAATAACCTTTGACTTTGCTGGAAGCTGCCGCTCGCACTTCAGCTTCACAGTCTTTCATGAGATTCTGGAAGGCCGGGACCAAGTCAGTTTTTGTGATTTCGGGCCCAACAGCTTTCTGGAGCTATAGGAGGGGAAAACCCCCAAAAAAACCCAGTTTCAAAACTGACCATGCAAACAATCCAAATAGCACAACATTCCTCCCTGCCAGAAATAATTCTACTCCCAAAGCTCTCGGACCACAGAACTGACAGTGGTGGGCAGAAGAACAAAAGCACCGGCACATTTTTAACATTTAACGGTCATTTAGCTTTCAAATATCTCCAAGACCGCCTCCTGCTGCACGAATCCCAGCGACCTGTTAGGTCCCACAGAGTTGGCCTTCTCCGGGTCCCGTCGATGAAACAATGTCGTCTGGCGGGAACCAGGGGAAGAGCCTTCTCTGTGGCGGCCCCGACCCTCTGGAACCAACTCCCTCCCGGAGATTAGGACTGCCCCCACCCTCCTTGCCTTTCGCAAACTTCTTAAAACCCGCCTCTGTCGTCACGTATGGGGAAATTGATTCCCTTGGGCCCTCCCTGCTTCACGTATGGTTTGTATGAGATGTATGATTGTTTTTTATATTAAGGGTTTTTAAATTGTCTTTTTTAACTATTGGATTTGGATTGTTTTGATGTTGTAAGCCGCCCCGAGTCTCCGGAGAGGGGCAGCATACAAATCTAATAAATAATAATAATAATAATAAAAAAATGAAGCAAATGCAATCTTCAAAATACACAAGAATTTGTACAAACCTCCGTGAACTTCTCAGCCACCATGTAACGGACTCGCCAAGATTTGTCCTCGGCTGCTTGTCGTAATGTCGGCATTACCAAGGATTCCAAGTCCTCTTGAAGCAGGAGCTGAGCAATATTAACACAGGCCTCCACAGCCAACAAGCGCACAGAGTCCTGTGTGTAACATGGAAGATCTTGCTCACAAAGAGCACAAGGAGTAGACAGCCCACCCCTCGGGTTCAGCTAGCTCCCTTGATCACCCCAAAGCTAAAGCGAGGCCATACATACCTGCTCGTCAGATGCCAGGTTTGAAAACATGGGAATGATCTCACTTTTGACATATTCCAGTTCCAAGACTTTGGCAAATTCACCCAGTTTGGAGGCTGCGGCTCGCCTCACCATTGGGGTATCATCTGAACACAAGTTTCGGAAATATCTGCCAAAATAGAAATATAGAAACATAGAAGATTGACGGCAGAAAAAGACCTCATGGTCCATCTAGTCTGCCTTTATACTTCTTCCTGTATTTTATCTTAGGATGGATCTATGTTTATCCCAGGCATGTTTAAATTCATTGACTGGGGATTTACCAACCACGTCTGCTGGAAGTTTGTTCCAAGCATCTCCTCCTCTTTCAGTCAAATAATATTTTCTTACATTGCTTCTGATCTTTCCCCCAACTAACCTCAGACTGTGCCCCCTTGTTCTTGTGTTCTTTCCTATTGAAGACACTTCCCTCCTGGACCTTATTTAACCCTTTAACATATTTAAATGTTTCGATCATGTCCCCCCTTTCCCTTCCATCCTCCAGACTATACAGATTGAGTTCATGAAGTCTTTCCTGATCCGTTTTATGCTTAAGACTTTCCACCATTTTTGTCGCCCGTCTTTGGACCCGTTCCACTTTATCAATATATTTTTGCAGGTGAGGTCTCCAGAACTGAACACAGTAATCCAAATGGGGTCTCACCAGCGCTCTATACAATCTCCTTCTTCCTGCTTGTTATACCTCTAGCTATGCAGCCAAGCATTCTACTTGCTTTCCCTACCGCCTGACCGCACTCTTCGCCCATTTCGAGACTGTTGGAAATCACTACCCCTAAATCCTTCTCTTCTGAAGTTTTATAAAGGAAAAAAAATAAAGGTAGCAACTTATTAACATAATGAGACAGGAAGAATCTTTCTCCTTTGGATGATTCAGTATTTTATAATGGGGTCCAGATGTGGATTGCAAGGCGTTCGACTTACTGGCGGAGGTCAGCTTTAACTGAACTGGAAACCCGGGGATAGCAGACGCTGAAGAGGCCACAGGCAGAGGTGCGAGAGGTGAACCAGTCACCTCCCGCCAGGCGCTTCACTAGGGGCACAAAGTGGGCCTCAAGGTCAGCTGGAGAATGTTCATTGGAGGTTGCCCTCAAGGATTCCACGGCCTTGTCCCGCACCACCGTCTCTTCGACCGTAGCAAGACTTTCGAGCGGCGGCTGGAGAATTGAGGAGGAAATGGCGCGTTACATATGCAACCAGGAAGGAAAAACCAAAGAGCTGTCTTGATAATTTAAGCAGTATGGCTTAGGGCCAGACTATCTAGGGGACTGCCTCTTGCCACATACCTCCCAGAGACCAATAAGAACATACAGAGTTGGCCTCCGCCGGGTCCCGTCGACTAAGCAATGCAGGTTGGCGGGACCGCGGTGTAGGGCCTTCTCTGTGGTTGCCCCGGTTCTATGGAACCAACTACCCCTTGATGTCCATACTGCTCCCACCCTACTGGTCTTCTGTAATGCCACGAAGACCTAGCTCTGCTAGCAGGCCTGGGGGCAATGAATGGTAAATCTTTCATGGCCAAATGGTATCAATGGTCTGTATGCCTGTGATTATGTCTTGGGTTTTTATCATGGGGTCAGTTTTAGATATTATATTCGACTTCTCTTATTGCTTTGTATCTTTTGCATTTGTATTATTATTTTGTAAGCTGCCCTGAGTCTTTCGGGATTGGGTGGCATAGAAGTCAAACAAACAAACAAACAAACAAACAAATAAATTAATTAATTAATAAATTACTGCCTTATGTAGTTCATCATAAAAATGCGAGGATTTCTACCCTTTTTCAAGAAGAGAAGAAACATAGAAACATAGAAGTCTGACGGCAGAAAAAGACCTCCTGGTCCATCTAGTCTGCCCTTATACTATTTTCTGTATTTTATCTTAGGATGGATCTATGTTTATCCCAGGCATGTTTAAATTCAGTTACTGTGGATTTATCTACAACGTCTGCTGGAAGTTTGTTCCAAGGATCTACTACTCTTTCAGTAAAATAATATTTTCTCATGTTGCTTTTGATCTTTCCCCCAACTAACTTCAGATTGTGTCCCCTTGTTCTTGTGTTCACTTTCCTTTTAAAAACACTTCCCTCCTGGACCTTGTTTAACCCTTTAATATATTTAAATGTTTCGATCATGTCCCCCCTTTTCCTTCTGTCCTCCAAGAAAGAAAGTGTACACAGGCAGCAAGGATATGTGAACGAAAATTGAGATATGTGCATTCAAAAGGGGAAAAGCTAACATTCCAGTCATACTGTTCTATCTGGCTGCAATTCAAACAATAGGGGGGGAAATTCCCATGTATGATTAAATCCACTTATGATATAAAGTCAAACAATGGTCTATCCCAGTGTTTTTCAACCAGTGTGCCGTGGCACACTAGTGTGCCGTGAGACATGGTCAGGTGTGCCGTGAAGCTCAGAGAGAGAAAGAAAGCAAGAGAGAGAGAAAGAAAGCAAGAGAGAGAGAAAGAGAACAAGAGAAAGAAAGCAAGAGAGAAAGAGAGAGAAAGAGAGAGAAAGAAAGCAAGCAAGAGAGAGAAAGAGAGGGAGGGAAGGAGAGAGAAAGACAGAGGGAGGTAGGGAGGGAGAGAGAAAGAGAGCAAAAAAGAGAGGAATGAAGGAAGAGAAAGAAAGAGGGATGGAAAGAAAGAAAGAGGAAGGAAGGGAGAGAAAAAGGGAGAGAGAAATAGAGCGAAAGGGAGGGAGAGAATTTTTTTGTCCAAACTTTTTTTAGCCCCCCCCCCCCCGCCCCGCTCAATGTGCCCCAGGGTTTTGTAAATGTAAAAAATGTGCCGCGGCTCAAAAAAGGTTGAAAATCACTGGTCTATCCAATATCGTTTTAACACTTTTATTAATTTGGTAGGGTATAAACATTTTCTCTACTAATTAACCAAATCATCTAGAATCCTAAACCACCCAGGCTAACTTCTCAGCAGCTTGGTCATCTCTGGGCATTTAAACACGTGTGTACCCCAATTTCATCTTTTGGAAGGAACGGTTCATTTTTTCTCTGACTTAGTCGCTCTTCCCGAGTCCTTCATAGAAACTGGCCTATAACTTACCAACAAGCAGTGGACAAATTCCGGCCCACCGACCAAAGCTGTAAACGTTCCCAGCTGTTCCGCCAGAGCAAGTAACACTTCATCCTCATCATAAATAGTGTCTGCAAGAAGTTAAAGAAAAATGAGAAACCAATTTAAAAAAAGGAAGACAAAGCCTGCATATTTGTAGAACAAAAAATGGAAAGTGCCAATTCCATTTTATGTTATTATCCTTCCATATGTACAGGGAGAATTGACAGGCAGCCAAAATGTGTCTCTGAATAACTGAGCTGATATTTATTTATTTTTTTAAATTTTTTAAATTTTATTTTACAAATATGACATTCAAGACAAAAGAAAAAACATACATAAAAACATATATATACAACATTTGGGAAATGAAAGTTTCCCCACTTTTTTTTTCTTTTGGATATTTGATCAGAGAATTACACTTCTTTTACATAATATTAATTTTTGAATTCTTTTATTTGACGTGTTGCTTTGCATAAATTTTTATTTATTTATTTCTTTTAGCCAATCATAGAATTTTGCCCATGTTTTATAGTAATCTGATTCTTCTTTTCCCTCTAATCTTTTGGATAGCCTGTCCATCTCCGCACAGTCTAGTATTTTTTTAATTATTATGTTTTCTTCTGGCATTTTATCTGTTTTCCACTGTTGGGCATATACTATTCTGGCAGCGGTTAGTAGATGTATAACTAGGTATCTTACTTCTTTTTCTATTTTTTTTATTAAAAATACCCAATAAATTGGGCTGATATTTATTTTTAAGTAATGAAAAACACTGAATTTAAATAACTGTGAGAAAATAGATTTTAAATCTTAATGAGAAATCAGAAGCAATACCAATGAACCACGGCAGAACCATGTCCAATTTAACAGAACATCAATATTTCACAAACTGTCCTGGGAAGATCCAAGAAACAATACTGGGCAAAATTTGAATAGTTTAGAACATAGAATACTCTGTGCAACTTCCAAGGGTGACCTTGGTAACACTGTTTACAGGGTACAATTCCATACCTGTTTAACTACAACTTCAATATACCCCAGGCTAGCCTGATCAGGAATGGAGCTGCCATGCTTGATATTGGGGAAGTCTGGCATACAATTTGATCACTGTGAGATGCAGGTGTAGGTCCAGGGATACTGTATATCCAGAAATCTTTCTCTCTCTCTTTGGTTTATGAATAGATGATTAACTTATTTAGATATTGTTGTGGTTAGCTCTGGCCCAGCTCCTGCCCCAAGGACTGTGGATGTGGGGGAGACATCCACATGCTGCAGGCCTGTTTTGCCCCCGGTGGAATCTGATGATGAAGGCTCCTCTGACCAAGAAGACATGAGTGACAGGGAGGAGGCGAGTGTGGCAGACAGCTCAGAAGGAGATCAATTATCTAGCTCCTCCTTGGATTAGGAACAAGAGTTAATGATACAGCCATGCATGCGGAGAGCGATGCATAGGCAACAACAACTGAGAGATTATTATCAAAGAAAATGAGGCCACCTGTGGTTGGGTGGGGCTGTGGTAATTAGTGAGGCTGCTATAAATAGCAGCCTGTGGGTTTGGCCATTGTGCAGGATTACCTTATCGTTGTGTTTCGTGACTGCTTTATAGACTTGGACCTTTTGTGTGCTGATTTTTCCCCGCTTTGAAACTAAACCAGAGCAAAGGGTGTTTCACTTTGTGAAAGAAGGACTGTGAATTGCTTCACAGCTGCAAGCTAAGTATCACAGAACTGATAAGGGACTTGTACAAATTACCAGTTTGTTTGGAGATGAGTGCTCTTTGCTATACCATAAGAAGGCTTGGTTTAAGTGAATTTTCATTATGAAGAACATTGTTTTGAATTTTCAAACGTGTGTGTGTCTGAAATTTGTACCTGTGAATTTTTGGGAGGATTCTACCAGAGAGCCTGACAGAACAGATATTGTTACTAAAACTTCTAACAAATGAAAACTGAAGTGAAAAGGTTAACTTTCCATAAAGATAAATGTTTGAGAACTAAAACATCCTTGAGTTAATGCAAAGATTTAGCCCTGGTGAAATATCATCCCCCCTCCCCCCCCCCCCCCCCAAATATATCCTTTGGCAGGTTCTGGGATTCTATCGATGAGCATGGCATAAAGGATATTGCAATGCTCTTCAGAACCTTCATGCTCACAGAGCAGGCACACTGCAATCCTGAAATATAAATGATTCTAACACAAATGCACCCAAACTTGTCTCCAGGTTAGTTCCACATTCTGTCTCCTATCCTGCCGAGCATTTTCATTTACCTGTGAGAAAAGGCAAGAGTTCGCTGCGCGTCCTCTCAACGCCCAGAGCCAGTGCAATGGTAGAGAGTTTCTTGATGCTATTCAGACGAAGCTGCACATGGGAGGGAGAAATGCACGGAACAGATTCACACAGATGATAATAAACCTTAGGAGAAAACTGCGACTTTTGCTTGAATGATGAATATTGACTTTGCAGATAACTGAAACTATTATGGCACTTCCGGGACCGCCTTCTGCTGCCCGAATCCCAGTGACCGGTTAGGTCCCACAGAGTTGGCCTTCTCTGGGTCCCGTCGACTAAACAATGTCGTTTAGCGGGACCCAGGAGAAGAGCCTTCTCTGTGGTGGCCCCGACCCTCTGGAACCAGCTCCCCCCGGAGATTAGAACTGCCCCCACCCTCCTTGCCTTTCGTAAAGTTCTTAAGACCATCTCTGCCGCCAGGCATGGGGGAATTGACACATCTCCCCCGGGCCAATAAAGTTTATACATGGAATGTTTGTGTGTGTATTTGCTTTTAATAATGGGGTTTTTAGTGTTTTTTAAATTATTAGATTTGTTTTTTACATTGTTCTTGTTATTGTTGTGAGCCGCCCCGAGTCTACGGAGAGGGGCGGCATACAAATCTAATAATAAATAAATAAAATAACTAATAAAGCACTTCATTTTTGGACTCATCTTCATAATCCACCCATATGGCAGCAGGTGCTCCCTTTCATATACCTAATCAAACATACAAATCTGTATTGCTCTACAGCAGTGGTCCCCAACGTTTTTTCCACCAGGGACCAGTTTCAGCAAGACAATTTTTCTATGGCCCGGTGGGAGCGGAAAGGGGCGTGGTTGGGGGCGGGATTAAGCATGGGGGTGCTGGTCCTCCCCACCCCTCTTTACCGCCATCGCTCTATGGCTGGCAGAACCTGCCTCCCAAGCCCTCTTGCCCAGCGGGAGCTAAGCGCTGGAGAGAGGGGGTCAGGCTGGCCCTCCTGCCTCTCCCCAGCCAAAAACGCAAAAGCGCCCCGCGGCAGAAGCCAAAAGAGGCTTGAGCCTCTCGGTCCTTCCCGCCCCTGTCCCGTCCAACCTGCCTCCTGAGGCCTCTTGCCCGGCGGGAGGCGAAGCGCTGGAGGGAGGGGGTGGCGGCATGAGGGCCGGCAGCTGCTGACTCCACGGACCGGTGCAACATGCCCCGCGGCCCGGTACTGGTCCGCGGCCCGGTGGTTGGGGACCCCTGCTCTACAGTATATATTCACTGATACAGATAAAAATACTATGCATGGTTAACATAAACCACGATTTTAGTAGAAACTACTACAACTGTTTTGTTCCAATTTTGTAACTAGATGTCAGCTCTTTGCCTCTATGTCTAGTGCATGTTGACTTTTCTGAATCTTTCTATCAATTATGACAGCATGAACTGTCAAGATCTCCAACTGAATAACCCAGATCATATGTTACTAAGATACAGTGGTACCTCGGTATTCGAATGCTTCTCAGCTCGAACAAATCGGTTTTCGACCAGGAAAATCCAAAAACTTTGGCCTTGCAATTCGAACAAAGCTTCGGAATTCAAACAGCCGAGCCCAGCCGAATGCCTTTCATTCAGCAGGGAACGTTCCCGGCGCTGCTGCTGCTCTAAAGAAAGCCTCTGCTGCCGTCGCTACTCTCGGGAAAGAGAAAGTTGGTGTAACTGCTTAAAAGGAAAGGAGCCCCCCCCGAAACTGACGGTATTGCAGCCCCCCCCCACTCCCTACAGCTTGGAGCGGAAAGGTGTAGGAAGGGTGGGGGCAGCTGCAATACCGGCAGTTTCGGGGGCTCCTTCTTCCCTGCTGTTCTGTTCAGGTCGTATGTGACCCGAAACCAAGTTTGAGTCCCTGTAAAACATTTTCCCTGCATATCTGAAACTTGAAATTCCATGAGTTTTCATCATTTCAGGGGTTCTCTCTATGAGAATTTTTTTGGGGGGGTGGGGGGTTTCTTTCTTGCTGAAAAAAAAAACTCCCTAATGTTATGTTCCCGGGTCTATTTGACCCGGACTGCAAATTGATCATTTTAGGTACTTATATTTGGTCTTTTTGAAAGCTTTTTTCACCTGGAAACAGGTTTGAACATTTCTGCACACAATGATATGAAAATTGAAATGAAAAAAGTAAATCTTATTGGTTTATTTCGTGGATATAATGCATGCCCCCCCCCCCGTTTTTGTGAATTTTTGTCAATTTTTCCAGTTCAATTTTTTCAATTTTTCCAGTTCAATTTTCATATCATTATGTTCAGAAATGTTCAAGCTACCAATCCCACACCAACTTTAGTAAAATAGAATGGATTTTGCTAGCAAAACTATCCATAAAGTGAAGACTATTTCAAAAAAACGGAGGGGCATGCATTTCATCAACAAAATAAACCAATATGCATCAATTTTTCCAGTTCAATTTTCATATCATTATGTTCAGAAATGTTCAAGCTACCAATCCCACACCAACTTTAATAAAATAGAATGGATTTTGCAAGCAAAACTATCCATAAATTGAAAAAATTCACAAAAACTGGGGGGCATGCAATATATCCGCAAAATAAACCAATAAGATTTACTTTTTTCATTTCAATTTTCATATCATTGTGTGCAGAAATGTTCAGACTACTTTCCAAGTGAAAAAAGTTTTCAAATTGACCAAACATAAGCACTTCAAATGAAGAGTTTTTGGTCCGGGTCGTATGTGACCCGAACATAACATTAGGAAGTTTTTTCGAACAGAACAGCAGGGTTAAGCAGCTACACCAACTTTCTCCTTCTCAGCGAGGGCGGCTTTCCTTCAAGCAGCAGCAGCGCCGGGAACGTCACACGAGAAAGGGAAGCTGCTGACGTTCCCGGCGCTGCTGCTGCTCGAAGGAAAGCCGCCCTCGCCGAGAAGGAGAAAGTTGGTGCTTAAAGGGAAGAAGGAGCCCCCGAAACTGCCAGTATTGCAGCTGCCCCCACCCTTCCTCAGATCTTTATCCCATAGGAAATAAAGGAAATAGGGGCTGGAAACCAATTAAACCCATTTCCATTATTTCCTATGGGATAAATTAATTCGGTATTCGACCAAATCGGTTCTCGACCACACTTTTGGAATGGATTATGGTCAAATACCGAGGTACCACTGTATAATGATAGGATATAATGAATATACTGGTAACTACACTCAGCAAGACTTCATTTTCCCCCCTCGCACAAAAGCTACAGAACTGATGTTTACATCTGGTGACTAATACATAATAATGGTTTTATTCTGCATTTACTTGTGATACTCTAAGCACCCTTTAAGGTCAGATATATATTATCTGTGTAAAAAATAATATATCCTTTAGATCAGTGTTTCCCAACCTTGGCAGCTTGAAGGTATCTGGACTTCAACTCCCAGAATTCCCCAGCCAGCATTTGCTGGCTGGGGAATTCTGGGAGTTGAAGTCCAGATATCTTCAAGCTGCCAAGGTTGGGAAACACTACTTTAGAAGACCATTTAGCACTATCCTGCTCTTATTGCTTCTATCCCTCTCCAACAGACACAATTCTTTCCCAAGTAACTGAATTTAAACATGCCTGGGATAAACATAGATCCATTGTAAGATAAAATACAGGAAATATTATAATGGCAGACTAGATGGACCATGAGGTCTTTTTCTGCCGTCAGTCTTATATGTTTCTAAGTGAAGCACGTATGAGTGCAAACTGGAAAAGAAATGGTGATAGTGGTGGCGGCGGCGCTATATTCAAACAATAAGATGGTGTTTTTCCTCCCCTATTATTGAGGTGTTATTCAATTGGAGATGGTAGTTTAAGGTTGACATGTCCACAGTTGTATTCTATTCTGAATTAATTCAGTTTTGAGTCTGATTGATCATCTGTGATCTATTATTTGCTGTTTATATGTACATTGTGATATATGTTACCCAATGATACATTAAATGTATCCTTGTGTGTCCAATCACACTTGGCCAATAAACAATTCTATTCCATTCTATTTCTATTCTGAAAGGACACAGGGCTCACTGTCCAATAGGTTCATTTCCTACAAGTACTAATGAGATTTATGGGTTTCCATAAAAGACTATGCACCTCTAAAGACTCAACTCCATTTCCCTATTTGATCTTACTTTATTGCCAGACTGTATTTCTCAACCACATGGCAAATGTAGGATGCATGAACTTCAATTCCTCAGTTTCCCCAGCCAGCAGTTGACGTCCTTGCATCATACCATTGCCAAGCATGAGAGACACTAACCAGAAGCATTTTTACATCACATAAGGCGGCTGGATCCTGCTGGCTGGCTCCCCATGAGACCGAGTGACACTCATCCCTAAAGCTACTCCTGCAACAAGAGAGCCCTAGATTGTTGTTGTTGTTTTCCTTGCACATCCACTGCAGAGTCCCAAAGGTATTTTTTCAAGAGGCAACTGGACTTTCTGGTGTTTTTCTTCGAAGACCTTTTGTTTTGTCCTCCAAGAAGCTCCTTCAGCATCTTTGAATAAAAACGGCAGAAAGTCCAAGTTGCTTCTGGAAAAAAAAAGCACCTTTGATGCAAAGTGGCTAAGGCTTATTTTTTATTTTATTTTGTATCCTGCCTTTATTATTTGGGACCTTTGGGGACAACCAACACCTGGATGACTGAGGAATTTTAAACTTGGGGTTTTTAGATTGTTTTAAATATTGGACTTTTGAACTGCTTTTTGTATTTTCATATGTTGTGAGCTGCCCTGTGTCCTCGGAGAAGGGCAGCATATAAGTCCAATCAATCAATCAATCAATCAATCAATCAATCACCATAAACATTTAACCAGCCTCCAGAAATCATGAGCCACTCCATCACTGGAGGTAATATAATAATAACAACAGAGTTGGGAGGGACCTTGGAGGTCTTCTAGTCCAACCCCCTGCTTAGGCAGGAAACCCTACACTACTTCAGACAAATGGTTATCCAACATCTTCTTAGAAACTTCCAGTGCTGGAGCATTCACAGCTTCTAGAGGCAAGCTGTTCCACGGATTAATTGTTCTGTCAGGAAATTTCTCCTTAGTTCTAAGTCACTTCTCTCCTTATTTAGTTTCCACCCATTGCTTCTTGTTCTACCTTCAGGTGCTTTGGAGAATAGGTTAACTCCTTCTTCTTTGCAGCAACCCCTGAGGTATTGGAACACTGCTATCCTGTCTCCCCTGGTCCTTCTTTTCATTAAACTAGCCATGCCCAGCTCCTGCAACCATTCTTCATATGTTTTAGCCTCCAGTCCCCTAATCGTCTTTGTTGCTCTTCTCTGCACTCTTTCTAGAATCTCAATATCCTTTTTGCATCATGGCGACCAAAACTGAATGCAGTATTCCAAGTGCGACCTTACTTCAAGGGCTTATAAATTGATATTAACACTTCACATGATCTTCATTCTAACCCTCTGTTAATGAAGCCTAGAACTGTGTTGGCTTTTTTGGCAGCTGCTGCACACTGCTGGCTCATATTTAAATGGTTGCCCACTAGTTTTTAAAGAACAGACTGGACATTCTCCTTTGCTTGAGCAGGGGACTGGATCAGAAAGACGTCCAAAGTCCCTTCCAGCTCTTATTCTATTCTGACATGAAACATCTACAGCGGTGACAATGACTGGCCCAGCCTTTCCTCCAACAGAGATGCCCCAGAAAACTCACAATTGTGGGATATTAATAGAATAGAATTCTTTATGGCCAAGTGTGATTGGACACACAAGTAATCTGTCTTGGTGCATATGCTCTCAGTGTACATGTTTGTTTATGTTTATGTTTATTTAGATTTGTATGCCGCCCCTCTCCGCAGACTCGGGGCGGCTCACAACAAAGTGCAAAAAGACAATTTATAACAAATCTAAATTTCTACTAAAAACATTTAAAAACCCCATTTCTAAACACACATACATACACACATACCATTCATAAATTGTATATGCCCGGGGGAGATGTCTCAGTTCCCCCATGCCTGACAACACAGGTGGGTCTTAAGGAGCTTGCGAAAGGCAAGGAGAGTAGGGGCAGTTCTAATCTCCGGGGGGAGTTGGTTCCAGAGGGTCGGGGCCGCCACAGAGAAATCTCTTCCCCTGGGGCCCGCCAACCGACATTGTTTAGTTGATGGGACCCGGAGAAGGCCAACTCTGTGGGACCTAATTGGTCGCTGGGATTCGTGCGGCAGCAGGCGGTCTCGGAGATATTCTGGTCCAGTGCCATGAAGGGCTTTAAAGGTCATAACCAACACTTTGAATTGTGACCGGAAGTTGATCGGCAGCCAATGCAGACTGCGGAGTGTTGGTGAAACATGGGCATACCTAGGTAGGCCCATGACTGCTCTCGCAGCTGCATTCTGCACGATCTGAAGTTTCCGAACACTTTTCAAAGGTAGCCCCATGTAGAGAGCGTTACAGCAGTCGAACCTCGAGGTGATGAGGGCATGAGTGACTGTGAGTAGCGAGTCCCGATCCAGACATAAAAGAAAATATAGATGTGTCAAGAATCATGTGGTACAACACTTCATGATTGTCACAGGCATCAAATTAGCAATGAAGAAACAATCAATATTAATAAAAATATTAGGATATAAGCAAAAAGTTACAGTCATACAGTCTTAAGTGGGAGGAAAAGGGTGATAGGAATGATGAGAAAGGGCCACACATCTGGAGGGCATCCACCCGGAAGCCAGAGGGGTGCGGAAGGAAGACTCCACCCCTTCTCCAGCCATCAAGGGCAGTTACCCTCCACCTCGGCCTCCTCTTTTGACAGCCCCTCCCTTTCATGGAGAGGGAAAAAGGGAGCAGTGGGCTAAAACACCCCCAGCAAGGAAATGCCAGAACCAGGAAACCCTCCTAAGTAATTGGCCCAGGCTCTTCACCGATTGGCTAGGAAGCTTGAATCGAGCTTGGCAGCACCCAATCAGAACCCTCCGCTCTCTTTGCCCCCTTCCCCCAAGTAAGCTTTATAAAAAAAGACGACCTGCCTCCCTTTTCTTCTTCCACCCCTAACCACCCCCGCCCCCCCTCCTCCAAAGGAATGAGCGGCCCAACCAATCGCGCGGATGCTTGCATTGCCGCAGGAGGGGAGAAAGTGATAAGACGGCCGCTCTCATTCGCCACTCCTTTTCCCCTTTGGTATTCTCCAATGAGACTTTCTCGCGACCAATCCGGCTTCGCTTCTCAGTACTCCCATCCGGGTTTTTCAGATAAAAGGCCGCCCCTGATTGGTCAGCTTGCCGGGAGCTGGGTTCTCGGCCTGAAGCGTATTTCCCGCGGATGGTTTTTTCTCCCCTCAGCAATAGCTGAATGCTCGCCGAATCGGGTCCTACCTGAACGTCCTCGTTCCGCAGCTCATCGATTAACACAGCAATGGGATAAAGGGAGTCATCTCCGTCGGCGGCCGCCATCTTAGCTCCCGGCTTCTCCTCTGAAGACTGCGCGGGGTTCTCGCTGTCGCCTTGCAGGGGCGGGTGAGAGGCCATTGGTTCCTCGGGGTGTCACTCTATCCGATACGAGAAACGGATTGGATTCCTTTTAGACGTGTTCCCCGTTTCCGATCTTCTGATTTCGTATAGCTGTCTGTCTATCATTGGCTTGCTTGTTCTTCATTGGACGTATGTTTCAGAACTACACCGCTCACAATGCGATATGGGAAATTAGGTCGTTTACACCCGCCTCTCTTTCATCTCAATTGGTTAGATGGACTATGTTCCCGCCTTTTTCCGATTCATAATAGGTTCTTTATTCTCTCTTCATTCTGTCACAAGGCTCACCACGGACAATGGAGTAGGTCCCGCCCTTGGAATGCAATCTTAACTCCGCCTTCCGATTATGGAGAGGCGATTAGGCAATGCTTTTGAGAGACAGCTGATAATAACCAATCCCACAGTGGAACCAACTTTTCTTTCAAGCAGAACCAGAGGAGGGCGAGTGTGTGATTACTAGGTTGCCCAAGCAACGTTGCCTCTATTCTTCCCATTGCGGTGACGTCAGGATAACTTGTGACGCAAGCGTACGTCATAGATCTATTACCTCACCTCAGATGGGCGGGGCTTGATTCAAAGGTATTTTCAGTGCCTATTTGCCAATTTTAATAATAATAATTTATTAGATTTGTATGCCGCCCCATCTCCACAGATTCTTATTTTCTTCTAAAATAAAAACATTGTGATTGAATATATACCTGATTATATAAACACATGGGTCTAAGAACTTGCTGCACAATACATAAACTAACATTAACAAACACATCTACAAAACAAACAAAAGAAAAAGAAAAAAAGAAATGTTTAATGTTTAAATTTCAATAAAAACTATTTTTTTTAAAAAAAATAACTTGCTGCACATATTAAAACCTCATTGATAATGGAATTACAGAGAAACTGTCCAGAGATACTTTACTAGAAGAGCCCTCCACTCCTCCACTCGCAACAGAATACCCTACACAACTAGACTTACAATCCTAGGTTTAGAAAGTTTAGAACTACATCGCCTTAAACACGACCTGAGCATAGCCCATAAAATCATCTGCTGCAACGTCCTTCCTGTCAATGACTACTTCAGCTTCAACCACAACAACACATGAACACACAGCAGATACAAACTTAAAGGAAGCCGCTCTAAATTCGACTGCAGGAAATACGACTTTAGTAACCGAGTAGTTTATCCATGGAACTCACTACCAGACTCTGTAGTATCATCACCTAACCCTCAAAACGTCACCCTCAGACTATCCACTGTTGACCTCACCCGATTCCTAAGAGATGAGTAAGAGGTATGCATAAGTACACCAACATACCTTCCAACCCCCTTTTTATTTTTTATTTTTACTTATTTATTTATTCCAATACACAATAATACACAATGAAGGTTATAGAGGATATAGTAGAGAAGAAATACGAGATATAGGAGAGACTATAGCAGTGGTTTTCAACCAGTGTGCCGCGGCACACTAGTGTGCCGCGAGACATGGTCAGGTGTGCCGCGAAGCTCAGAGAGAGAAAGGAAGAGAGAGAAAGAGCGAGCGAGCAATAGAGAAAGAGAACAAGAGAGAGAGAAAAAGAACAAGAAAAAGAAAGCAAGAGAGAAAGAAAGCAAGAGAGAGAGAGAAATCAAGAGAGAGAAAGAGAGGGAGGGAAGGAGAGAGAGAGAAAGACATAGAGGGAGGCAGGGAGGGAGAAAGAGCAAAAAAGAGGGGAAGGAAGGAAGAGAAAGAAAGGAATGGAGAGAGAAAGAAAGATGAAGGGAGAGAAAGAGGGAGGGAGAGAGAAATAGAGCGAAAGGGAGGAAGAGAGAGAGAGAGAATTTTTTTGTCCAAACTTTTTTTAGCCTCCCCCCCCCCCCCCCGCTCAATGTGCCCCAGGGTTTCGTAAATGTAAAAAATGTGCCACGGCTCAAGAAAGGTTGAAAATCACTGGACTATAGGACAGGGGACGGAAGGCACTCAAGTGCGCTTATGCACGCCCCTTACTGACCTCTTAGGAATCTGGAGAGGTCAACCGTGGATAATCTAAGGGTAAAATGTTGGGGGTTAGGGGAATTATACTATAGAGTCCGGTAAGGAGTTCCACGCTTCGACAACCTGGTTACTAAAGTCATATTCAAGTTTGGAGCGGTTAATATTAAGCTTGCATCTGTTGTGTGCTCTTGTGTTGTTGTGGTCGAAGCTGAAGTAGTCTTTGACAGGCAGGACATTGCAGCATATGATCTTGGGACAATACTTGGATCATGTTTAAGGTGTCGTAGTTCTAAGCTTTCAAGACCCAGGATTGTAAGTCTAGTTTTGTAGGGTATTCTGATTTTTCTATTACATTTCTATTATTTTCTAATGTTTTTCTCTCGGGGAGGCTCACAACAACAATGAAACAATACAGATACAAATGTAATAATTAAAAACTGTAACTAAAACCCATTACCTTAAAAACAATCGATACTACACAATCATAACCACTAGTGATGGGCGAACCGAACCAGCACAATTCGAATTTTGCGAACTGAACCCGCACAATTCGAATTCGAACACCGAATTTTGCGATGTTCGGTATGCCGAACACGAATTTTTTTTAAACTTTGGGCAAAGTTCGGGGTTGTGTTCGGCGTTCGGAGCCTTGACGTCACCGGCAGGTTGCTAAGGATGCCAAGGTGATCACTTCCTGGATTCCATGGAATCCAGGAAGTGATCACTTTGGCATCCTTAGCAACCTGCCGGTGACGTCAAGGCTCCGCCCCCAGAATCTCTTCATTGGAGGGATTCCCCAGCTCCTTCAAAGGGAGGTCTTCACGTAAAAATAAACATTGTTATTTTTACGTGAAGGGACACTGCAGCGGCGCTGCAAGCAAAGGGCGGTCCTCCCTTTGAAGGAGCTGGGGAATCCCTCCCACGAAGAGATTCCGGGGGCGGAACTTTGACGTCACCGGCAGGTTGCTAAAGATGCCAAGGTGATCACTTCCTGGATTCCATGGAATCCAGGAAGTGATCACCTTGTCGTCCTTAGCAACCTGCCAGTATACGTGATGTCAAAGCTCCGCCCCCGGAATCTCTTGGTGGGATTCCCCGTTCGGGTTTGGGTTTGGGTTTGGGTTCGGCCGAATTTTGCGTAAAGTTTGTCCGAACTTGCCGAACCCGAACACCGTTGCGTTCGCCCATCACTAATAGCCACATATAACTTTAAATGGTCAGGGGGGGGCACACTAGTTATCCCATGCCTGGCGACATAGATAGGTCTTAAGGCTTTTGCGGATAATGCTAATAATAATATCTTGCGAGGGGACATGCAAAAGCAAAAAATTGCTAAAATCACACAAGCGTCCCCTTGCAAGATTTTGGCACATTTTGGTTTCCTGAGCATGCAGCACTGAAGGAAGCGAGCTGGCTGTTAGAACCCACCCCTTCTGCAAAATCAGAAATTACACACACGCTCACACAGAAACACACACACACACTTTCCAAATGATGACTTTAAAGAGGTGAAACTCTGGCTGGGGGAATAAAAATGAATTTTCCCATGTGTGCCAACAGACTCTCAGGAGATAGACAATACATGCAGTCAATGAAAATGTGTGGTGCTGCTGGATTCATCTTCCTTTTTGGAGAAAAAAAGTTTTTCCCTAGCAAGGAGAACTTGGCTCCCTCCAAAGGGCAAAAACCGAAGCACCATTGTTGAAAAGCCTCGTGGGATTTACAGAAAATGCTGGAGACCCATTATGTCCCTTGGGCACATCTTGGCAGAATAAAGCAAGAACTGCACACTCCGAACTTGCAATGTTCTCCGACGCACTCTTCTTCTTGGATGGGAATTTGGAAACAAGCCCTCTTTCATCCCGCTGAGCAAAAATTGATGGGAGGGAACCAAAAAAATGCAGGAAAATTTATTTACTGAGTTTTGATGCTGACCTCCAAGGGAAATGGAACTTTGGAGAAAATTGTTTTATTATTTTATTTTATTTTATTTTATTTTATTTTATCTTATCTTATCTTATCTTATCTTATCTTAATTTAATTTATTATTTTATTATTTATTTTATCTATTTTATCTATTTTATCTATTTATTTTATTTATTTTATTTATTTTATTTATTTTATTTATTTTATTTATTTTATTTATTTTATTTATTTTATTTATTTTATTTATTTTATTTATTTTATTTATTTTATTTATTTTATTTATTTTATTTATTTTATTTATTTCGTTTCATTTCGTTTAATTTCATTTTAGTTTATTTTCTTTTATTATTTTATTATTATTTTATTTTTTATTTTATTTTATTATTTTCTTTTATTTTTTATTTTATTTTATTATTTTATTTATTTTATTTTATTTTATTATTATTTATTTTATATTTTATTTTATTTATTTTATTTTATTTTATTTTACTTTACTTTACTTTACTTTACTTTACTTTATTTTGATTTTGATTTTGATTTATTTATTTGGATTTATATGCTGCTCTATTTCCAGAGGATTCTGGATGGTTTATGTATTCTCATTTGGAAACCAAGGACCCAGCTTATGGAAGTGCATACTACAAGATGCTTGAAGTCCAGTGTGAAGTTTCCACAGTCTGTGTTGATTTGGGGAGCCATGTCATCTGCTGGTGTTGGTCTGCTGTGCTTCATTAAGTCCAGGGTCAATGCAGTTGTCCACCAGATTTTGATTATTTAAATTTTATTTATTTATTTTAATAATAAAAGACAAAACAAAACAGAAATAAAGATACAAACATACTTACAAACATAAAACAAGCGCAAAGTGAATCAACTTAATATATTACAATTCTGTTTTCAACGATTCTTTATTTTTCTTAAACGTTAATTCGATTCTTCTTCTTTTTTGTCCACCAGATTTTGGAGCACTTCATGCTTCCTTCCACAGACGAGCTGTGTGAGGATGCTGACTTCAATTTTCAGCAGGACTTGGTACCTGCCCACACTGCCAAAAGCACCACAATCTGGTTCAATGACCATGGTATTACTGTGCTTGATGGGCTAGCAAAGTCGCCTGACCTGAACCCCATAGAGAATCTATGGGGCATTGCCAAGAGAAAGATGAGAGACCTAAGACCAAACAATGCAGAAGAGCTGAAAGCTGCTATTGAAGCATCCTGGTCTTCCATAATGCCACAGCAGTGCCACAAGCTGATAGCTTCCATGCCACTCCGCATTGTGGCAGTAATTGCTGCAAAAGGGGCCCAAACCAAGTACCAAGTACATAAGCAGTCTGTTGACACCTGGATGGGTGTCAACAGACTCAAGCTCAACCCGGATAAGACGGAGTGGCTGTGGGTTTTGCCTCACAAGGACAATCCCATCTGTCCGTCCATTACCCTGGGGGGGGAATTACTGACCCCCCCCTCAGAGAGGGTCCGCAACTTGGGCGTCCTCCTCGATCCACAGCTCACATTAGAGAACCATCTTTCAGCTGTGGCGAGGGGGGCGTTTGCCCAGGTCCGCCTGGTGCACCAGTTGCGGCCCTATCTGGACCGGGACTCATTGCTCACAGTCACTCATGCCCTCATCACCTCGAGGTTCGACTACTGTAATGCTCTCTACATGGGGCTACCTTTGAAAAGTGTTCGGAAACTTCAGATCGTGCAGAATGCAGCTGCGAGAGCAGTCATGGGCCTACCCAGGTATGCCCATGTTTCGCCATCACTCCGCAGTCTGCATTGGCTGCCGATCAGTTTCCGGTCACAATTCAAAGTGTTGGTTATGACCTTTAAAGCCCTTCATGGCACTGGACCAGAATATCTCCGAGACCGCCTTCTGTCGCACGAATCCCAGCGACCGATTAGGTCCCACAGAGTGGGCCTCCTCCGGGTCCCGTCAACTAAACAATGTCGGTTGGCGGGCCCCAGGGGGAGAGCCTTCTCTGTGGCGGCACCGACTCTCTGGAACCAACTCCCCCCGGAGATCAGAACTGCCCCTACTCTTCCTGCCTTCCGTAAACTCCTCAAAACCCACCTTTGCCGTCAGGCATGGGGAAACTAAACATCTTCCCCTGGGCACGTTGAATTTATATATGGTATGCTTGTGTGTGTGTATGTTAGTATAGGGGTTTTTCTTAAATTTATAATATTTTAATTAAATTGGATTATGTATTGGATTGTCTTTTCACTTGTTGTGAGCCGCCCCGAGTTTTCGGAGAGGGGCGGCATACAAATCCAAATAATAAATAAATAAATAAAAGCATGTTTATACTTTTCAGAGGTCCGATATTGTTCTATGTACAAATCCTTGTTTTATTGATTGCACGTAATATTCTAATTTTCTGAGATGGTGGATTTGGGGTTTTCATGAGTTGTACCCCAGAATCATCACAATTATGACAAATCACTGCTTGAACAATCTTGCTTTGCCTGCAATGAGCCTCTCTCATATATTACGTTTCGCCTTTAATTTGCATTAGTGAAATAAATGAACTTTTGCATGATATTCTAATTTTTCGAGTTTCCCCTGTAAACAAGCAACAAAGTGGGTAAGTCATAGCTCATATTTGCAAACATTACTCATAAGAGACAACAAGTGTACATATGTATGTGTGCAGAGTTCTCCAGACCTCAAACTCCTGGGCCACTAAATATCAGAGTTGTATTTCAAACACAAATTGACACAAGGCGACTCTCAAACACCAAGAACAGATCATCAGCCAACAAAGACTTTTTATGTCCTCCTTAACAAACCTTGTCTCCCTCCACAACACAGAGGGAGGACATTCATTTGAATAGCCGTGAGTATTCCCATTCGCAGACTTGTTGTTGTTGTTATTATTATTATTATTATTATTGTTATTGTTATTGTTATTGTTATTATTATTATTTATTAGATTTGTATGCCGCCCCTCTCCGTAGACTCGGGGCGGCTCACAGCAATGATAAAAACAATATACAATGACAAATCTAATAGTTAGAATCTAAAATAACAATAATACATTTTTAAAAACTCTAAAAAACAAGAAACCACAATATATAAAAAACATACATATAATCATATCATACACACACACACACAAAAACCTCCTACATAGGCATGGGGAGATGTTTCAGTTCCCCCACGCTTGACGACATAGGTGGGTTTTAAGGAGTTTACGAAAGGCAAGGAGGGTGGGGGCAGTTCTAATCTCTGGAGGGAGATGACTCCAGAGGGTCGGAGCCGCCACAGAGAAGGCTCTTCCTCTGGGTCCCGCCAAACGACATTGTTTAGTTGACGGGACCCGGAGAAGACCAACTCTGTGGGACCTACCGGTCGCTGGGATTCGTGCGGCAGAAGGCGGTCTCGTAGATAACCTGGTCCAGTGCCATGAAGGGCTTTATAGGTGATGACCAACACTTTGAATTGTGACCGGAAACTGCTTTTGGTTTTCAGCATTACAGCATTTACCTCTTCCTAGGAAGTTCCTCCTTTTGAGGAACTAAGAATTCGGTCTTCTGTAGCACGATTTCCCCTCTCTTCTGTCTCATTCTCCCAGGGGAGAAAAAAATAACTTCTTATACCAGTAATTTCTTACCAAGTTATGAAAAAAGAAAAAAATCTGTGTCTAGTCAGCCATTTGATATCCGGTCTAATGATTTTGCAATAAGAGTATCTTTGAGAGGAACTATAAAATTGCTCAAAATAGAGTTACGGTATGTGTCTCCTCCTTGGAAACCCCCCTGTATGCATATTGAATAGCTGGACAATTCCCCTGTAGAAAAAAAACACACACTGTAGGGCAGGACTTTCATCACCCTTTTGAGTCGCAGTTCCTGAAACTTGGTCGGCAGAAAATGCTCATTTATTTTATTTATTTATTTATTTTGTCCAATACACAATGAGGGTTTTAGTGGGTATATATCTATATACAAATAGTAAAATACATGATGAAGGTTATAGAGGAGATACTCATAGTAAAATATATCTAAGAAATAATAGAAAAGAAGGTATAGTAATAGAACATATCAATGAAAGAATAGAAGAAGAGATATAGGAATAGAAGAAAGGTATAGGAGATATAAGAGAGCAATAGGACAGGGGACGGAAGGCACTCTAGTGCACTTGTACTCGCCTCTTACTGACCTCTTAGGAATCTGGAGAGATCAACCGTAGATAATCTAAGAGTAAAGTGTTGGGGGTTTGGGGATGACACTATGGAGTCCGGTAATGATTTCCACGCTTATTATTTTTACTATTACTATTACTATTACTATTATATCAATACAACACAGCAAACGAGATCACTATGCTGGATTTCGTATTTCATCACCAGTCGGGCGCTTCCCAAGCACCTAGGACTGCGTGATGTAGCGGCGGATTATGTTTGCCGATCCCAGTAAAGCGGCCTTTTGCAATTGACAGATGGAGATTTTGTCAATTCCGATGGTTTTCAAATCTCCGCTGAGTTCCTTTGGCACTGTGCCCAGCGTGCCAAGGACCACTTTCACTGGCTTATGCCAAAGTCATTGCAGCTCGATTTTTAGATCTTCATATTTCACTAATTTCTCTAGCCGCTTCTCCTCAATTCTGCTGTCCCCTGGGATTGCGATGTCAATGATCCATACTTTCTTTTTCTCCACAATCAGGATGTCTGGTGTGTTATGCTTCAGAATTCGGTCAGTCTGAAGTCGGAAGTCCCACAGTAGTTTTGCTTGCTCATTTTCGACTACTTTTTCAGGTTTATGATCCCACCAGTTCTTTGCCATTGGTAAATGGTAGTTCTGCTACAAGTTCCAGTGGATCATCTGTGCCACAGCATCATGTCTATGCTTGTAGTCAGTCTGTGTGATCTTTTTGCAGCAGTTGAATATGTGATCGATTGTTTCATCTGTTTCTTTACAGACTCTGCACTTTGGATCGTCTGTTGATTTTTCAATTCTGGCTTTGACAGCATTTGTTCTAATGTCCTGTTCTTGTGCCGCCAGTATTAGTCCTTCTGTCTCCTTTTTGAGTGTTCCACTTGTAAGCCATGACCAGGTCTTTTCTTTATCCACTTTGCCTTCAATCTTCTCCAAGAACTGCCCATGCAATGCTTTGTTCCACCAACTGTCCATACGACATTGAGTTACAGTTTTTCTGTACTGGTCCTTAGTTTGCTTCACCTTGAGAAGCTTCCTATTATTGACCTCCATCAACGCTGACTCTTTGCTCTCCTTCACATAGTCAGCTAATGCATGCTTCTCTTCTTCCACTGTCTGTTTCACTTGCAAAAGTCCTCTGCCACCTATTTTCCTTGGTAAATACTGCCTGTCAACGTCACTGCGGGGCTGTAGTGCATGATGGATCATCATTAATTTTCTGGTTTTCCTGTCCAAGTTGTCCAGCTCTGCTTGAGTCCAGTTCACTATGCCAGCTGTGTATCTAATGATAGGAATGGCCCAAGTACAGTATTTATAGCCTTGATAGTGTTGCCACCATTCAGTTTATTATTATTATTATTATTTCCATCCAAGAATCTCATGTTTGGTTCATACAACATGCTAAGCTGTTTAATTTTAGCATTGTTTCATTTCTCTTTTCTGTCTGACCTTGGGCCAGTCACTCTCTCTCTCTCTCTGGCCAACTCTCGTAGAGTTGTTCTTGTGCAGACAATGGGAAGAGGAAGGAATATAGTGGCTTGTACCACCCTGAGTTATTTAGAAAAGTAATAAAGGCAGGCTATAAATAAATAAAATAAAAATAAAAAGACGTCTAAATGCATGTTGTAATTGAGGAAAATATTCATATCCCTCCCTCTCGCATACGCAATTTTCACTCACTTCTGCTTTTTTCTGCCTACCACTATCTTTTAATTTCAGAAAACGTCTCCGTGCAGCTCAGCTCTACCGTCTTTGTCTCACAGCAGAATCAGCAAGCACTGGTCGTGGGGGCGAAGAGAAAGTAAATTATTTAGCCATCATAAGGGAGGAAAAAAAGATCTCACCGGAAAAGGGACGAAATCTGGAACGAGAAACCAAGGTATAGTCTGACGGTGAGTTTAAGTAATTTTCATTACTTATTTTCATTCCAATGCTGATCCTCTAACGCCTGACTCAAATGAATCCAGAATGTAAATCCTGACACTGGTGTCAGATTTAAAAAAAAAAAAAGTGTTTGTGTGTGTGTGTTTATGTGCGCAAACATGTGGAAGATTTTGAGTCACTGTTGTATCTTGGTGATTGCTTGCACTAGTTCCTGGAGTTTCCTTGACAAGATAGAAACATAGAAACATAGAAGACTGACGGCAGAAAAAGACCTCATGGTCCATCTAGTCTGCCCTTATACTATTTCCTGTATTTTATCTTGCAATGGACCTATGTTTATCCCAGGCATGTTTAAATTCAGTTACTGTGGATTTACCAACCACGTCTGCTGGAAGTTTGTTCTAAGGATCTACTACTCTTTCAGTCAAATAATATTTTCTCACATTGCTTTTGATCTTTCCCCCCAACTAACTTCAGATTGTGTCCCCTTGTTCTTGTGTTCACTTTCCTATTAAAAACACTTCCCTCCTGAACCTTATTTAACCCTTTAACATATTTAAATGTTTCGATCATGTCCCCCCTTTTCCTTCTGTCCTCCAGACTATACAGATTGAGTTCATTAAGTCTTTTCTGATACGTTTTATGCTTAAGACCTTCCACCATTCTTGTAGCCCGTCTTTGGACCCGTTCAATTTTGTCAATATCTTTTTGTAGGTGAGGTCTCCAGAACTGAACACAGTACTCCAAATGTGGTCTCACCAGCGCTCTATATAAGGGGATCACAATCTCCCTCTTCCTGCTTGTTATACCTCTAGCTATGCAGCCAAGCATCCTACTTGCTTTTTCTACTACCCGACCACACTGCTCACCCATTTTGAGACTGTCAGAAATCACTACCCCTCAATCCTTCTCTTCTGAAGTTTTTGCTAACACAGAACTGCCAATGCAATACTCAGATTGAGGATTCCTTTTCCCCAAGTGTTTGTGTGTGTGTGTTCATGTGCGCAAACATGTGGAAGCTTTTGAGTCCTTGTTGTCTCTTGGTGATCACTTGCACTAGTTCCTGGAGTTTCCTTGACAAGATTTTTCAGAAGTAGTTTTGTCCTTTCCTTTCTCCAAGGCTGGCGAGAAAGTTACTTGCCTTTGTGGTTAAGGCAGGTCTAGAAGTGATGGTCTCCCAGTTTCTGGCCTGATGCCTTTATTTATTATTTTATTTACCGTATTTTTCGGAGTATAAGACGCACCCTTTTCCTGCCTGAAAGAGGCTGATGAAAGTAATAATAGTAAAAGTGATGAGCTAAAAAGTAATAATAGTAAAAGGATATGCATTACAACGGGAGAGGTCACCAGAGCTGAATGCAGAGGAATAAACTGGACTTTCATGGATAATGCCAGGAAACAGGCTCAAAATAAGTCGAGGCTAGCAAACAATGCTAAAAGCCTTCCCCTTCTCCATATACCTTGTTGAGGAAAGCAATTTGATTACTGCTCAGTAAAGATTGTAATATTACCGTATTTTTTGGAGTATAAGACGTACCTTATTCCTCCCTAAAAGAGGCTGGTAATTTGGGTGTGTCTTATACTCTGAATGTAGCTTTTTTTCAGCCCCAACTAGGTGCTAACAATCTTCCCAGCTCTTACCTTGCAGGCTCTTTCATTGTTTCTCTCTGCAAAGAATGTTTTCCAAGTCCTAAGTCTTTGCAGTTTTTTTTTTCATTGCTGTAAGTTGCTCCGAGTAAGTTTCTTTCCAGCCCTAACCAGGTGCTAATGATGTTCCCAGCTCTTACAGGCTTGCAAGCTCTTTCATTGTTACTCTCTGCAAAGAATGTTTTCCAAATCCTTTATAGGGTTTTTTTTTTCATTCTTTACCTGTTCCAAATGTTTCTTTCCAGCCCTAACCAGGTGCTAACGATGTTCCCAGCTCTTACCGGCTTGCAAGCTCTTTCATTGTTACTCTCTGCAAAGAATGTTTTCAAGCCCTAAGTCTTTGCAGGGTTTTTTCCATTGCTCTACTTGCTCCAAATGTTTCTTTCCAGGTACTAATGATGTTCCCAGCTCTTACTGGCTTGCAAGCTCTTTCATTGTTACTCTCTCAGAGTAAAGGTTTTTAAAGCCCTAACCAGGAGATAAATTAATGTGCTGAAGCTGACCAGACTAAGGATACTAGCCAGGTCAATACCTGGTAAACAGAGTCTTTCCCCTATTTGTAAGTAGAAGCAATTTTTCCCATAGGAATCAATGTAAAAGCAAATAATTGCGTGCAAACCCATTAGGAAAGACATAGAACCTCAGAATTTGGGTGGGAGGAGAACAGTGACGGGCTACCAAAATTTGCACTACCATGCTTATGTATTTTGTTTCAGCATCTTTCAATGCAGATTGAGTGCTCTGGAGTGGAGCTCCATTTTCGTGACCCTACTGCATCCCCCCCCCCCGGTCTGGGCAGCAGCCCACCCCTGGAGGAGAAGGAGGAAGAAGAGGAGGAGGACAGTCAATGACCAGAGCGAAGGGAGAGTTTCTTTTCTCTGGGCACTGGCAGAGGTTTATTCCCTCTCCAAGCGCCCAGAGAAAGGAAAATGCTTTGTTTGCTCTGGACTACCAAAGCCTCCTTAAGCGCCACCGAAAGGCTCCTCTGGCAGCCCAGAAAAGCCTGAGATGGCTGGGATTAAAGGGAGAATGGCAGGAAACTGGCAGGGCCTTTGTGCCGCTCTTAAATTTCCTGGGAAATTTTTCCGGGCTTGGGTTTCTTAAGTAGAAAATAGTTCTTAAGAAGAGGCAAAAAAATCTTGAACACCCGGTTCTTATCTAGAAAAGTTCTTAGGTAGAGGTATTCTTAAGTAGAGGTGTTCTTAAGTAGAGGTGTTCTTAAGTAGAGGTACCACTGTATAACCAAATTCCAAATATTTTGCATTTCTTCAATCCTTTTTTCCCCTATCTACTCTCACATATAGTCAATTATTACAGAAATCGTAAGTGAATCTAATATTTTTAAAACCCTTTAAAACTTATTCATAAATCTATGTTCATAGAATTCTATGCAACAACTTTGCATAGTAGGTCATCATGAAACTTATGATCCTACATCTCTGTCTTAGATTTAGCGAGAAGGTCAAGAGACATCCAACCTGAAGTCCTTGAAGGCTGCCTGGCCTTTAGAGGAAGATTCTTTCAGAGGTTCTTTACCAAGAGGCTATTGGAAGAGGATAGTATAAATTTATGGAAGTCACAACAATTTGATTGTTTTCCTTTCTTATAGTTTATTTTATTTTATTTATTTATTCCTTTGTCCAATGCACAAATACATAGGAAGAAAAATAGACATGTGGTAATATATATAAGGGTAAAAATGAACTTAGAGGAGAGGACATCTTAAAGGAAGAAAATATATATGATAAGTCAGAGAAAGGAAAGACAATTGGACAGGGGACGGAAGGCACACCAGTGCACTTATGTACGCCCCTTACTGGCCTCTTAGGAACCTGGAGAAGTCAATTGTGGAGAGTCTAAGGGAGAAATGTTGGGGGTTGGGAGTTGACACAATTGAGTCCGGTAATGAGTCCCACACTTCGACAACTCGATTGTTGAAATCATATTTTTTACAGTCAAGTTTGGAGCGGTTCGTATTAAGTTTGAATCTGTTGCGTGCTCTTGTGTTGTTGCGGTTGAAGCTGAAGTAGTCATTGACCGGTAGGACATTGCAGCATATGATCTTGTGGGCAATACTCAAATCATGTTTTAGGTGCCATAGTTCTAGGCTTTCTAGGCCCAGGATTGTTAGTCAATTTTCGTAGGATATTCTGTTTCGAGTGGAGAAGTGAAGGGCTCTTCTGGTGAAATATCTTTGGACATTTTCAAGGGTGTTGATGTCTGAGATGTGGTATGGGTTCCAGACAGATGAGCAGTTTCCCAGGTTCTTAATCTATTCTTCATGAAGGAATAAGTATGCTCTTCTAACTTACTACAAGTTAAGAACTTGTTGGAACAAGTATGTTCTTCTAACTTACAACACAGGAAAATCAGCCACTAAGAAAATCAGCTACTCTCCAGTTCTAAGTGTACCATCACACATTCCCTGGGAAAAAGACTGTACAATCACAAACAGGATACTCTTATACTTTTCAGCCACCCCAAATGTCATCTCAATGTCAGTGGACGATGGTGCACCTTACTTAGTGGAAGTTCACCTAAACGTACTCCTTTGACGTACACAGAACATCAAAGACATGGAAAAGTACAGTGGTACCTCATGATACGAACCTCTCGTCTTACGAACAACCCGAGATACGCACCCCGGGTTCAGAATTTTTTTGCCTCTTCTTACGAACTTTTTCCTTCTTATGAACCCGCCGCCACCGAGAAGCCCCGCCGCCCGGCTGTCGCTTTTTGAAACAGCCGGGGGGCTTCTCAGCGTCCTCCTGAACTCGAACGCCAAACCCGAACTTCCAGGTTCGGCATTCGGGAGGCTGCCGAGAAGCCCCCCGGCTGTTTCAAAAGACGACAGCCGGGCGGCGGGGCTTCTCGGCGGCCTCCTGAATGCCGAACCCGGAAGTTCGGCAAAAGTGCGGGTTCGGGAGGCCGCTGGGAAGCCCCGCCGCCCGGCTGTCACCTTTTAAAACAGCCAGAGGGCTTCCCAGCGGCCTCCTGAATGCCAAACCCGGAAGTTCGGGTTTGGCGTTCAGGTTCAGGAGGATGCTGGAAAGCCCCCCGGCTGTTTCAAAAGGTGACAGCCGGGTGGCGGCAGTTTTTTGCGTTTTTTTTCTTTGTTGCACGGATTAATTGATTTTACATTGTTTCCTATGGGAAACAATGTTTCGTCTTACGAACTTTTCATCTTACGAACCTCCCCCTGGAACCAATTAGGTTCGTAAGACGAGGTATTACTGTATATGTTTTTTTCTACACAGAATTGGAAGGGATTGTTGAAAAAAACCAGCCTGAGATATTTTCAATGCAGCATTATATAACTAATTCAGGAAGTAACTTGAGAGTTTGTTTTGATAAAGCAAACCAACTGAATCGAGCCAACTCTAGGCTTCCCCTTTGGGACCATTGTTTTGCAGAGTCTCAGAACCTTGCTAAGAGGAAGTGGGAAACCAAACTGAAGTTGCACTGTCTATTTTACTTTTCCTCTGAAATTTATAATACACTTAATAGTAATTTCAGTTCCCAAAAAATACTTTCCCCTTTCCTAGTCGACTAAATTGCAATAAGATCTTTCTTAAGTGGAAAAAAAGAGAGAAAAAATACATATCACCTCTTCTCTAGACTAGAAGCATGCCAAAATATCATGCAGAACAGGTCTGGATGTTGTCAAAAGACAAAAACATTGTAATTATGGCAAGTAATCACGATCAAGGTTTTAATTCTTAATTGCAAGAATGATCAAGGGAATGGAGCATCTCCCTTACAAAACCAGGTTGCAACGCCTTGGTCTCTTCAGCCTTGAAAGACGGGGTTTAAGGGGTGACTTGATCGAAGGGTATAAAATCATGCATGGGATAGAAAAGGTGGATAGAGCAAAAATATTTTCTCTATCACACAATACTAGGACAATGTTAAAGTATAGCATAAAATATGTTAGAATAGGATTGTATTATAATTATATATATCTGGACCTCTAGCATAAAAATGCTCTGCTTATTCAGGACAGGAGGGCACTAAACTTGCCTAATCTGCATTCCTGGTAATTAAAACAGGGAAACAAAAGGGTTCAATAAACATCTCACAATAAACAAAGTTTTCACCACTCGGGACAGGATCAAAGGGGGAGATTTACATTGCCTGAAGCATACACAGGACCAAAGGGTGATTAAGGAAGATTAGTTGAGATAAGGCAGAAGGCTTCAGAGAAATTAGGTGTGTGAAACATCTGCTTTGAGGAAGAGTTTCTATGAAATTGTTTTTTGATATCTATGGGAAAAGGAAGAACTCAAAAGATACGTTTGAAGTTATGTTATTGAATATATCACTTGACATGTAGGTGTAATTATCCCCATTTCCTTATGTTCCCAAATAAAAAGGGGTACATGGCTCTACACCAGGTCACTTCACCCAGAGAGAGAATATGTCCAGGTTTTCTTTCTAGGATTCGCATTCGTGAGTGACCCCACACGGCTGGGTTGCACTTAGCCCCTTTTGAGGACATTGTCTTCACTAGGGACTTTGACAGCATCCACAGGTGGTGGAGAAATACGGGCAAGATGGGACTCCCTAAAGCTCATAGGTAAGAAAGTGAGGACAAATTAAAGGAAATATTTCTTCACCCAGAGGGTCATTGGTTTATGGAATTCCCTTCCAGAAGAGGTCGTGACAGCTGTCAGCCTTGATAGCTTCAAGGCAGGATTAGACAGATTCATGGATGCCAAGTGTATCAGTGGTTATTGAAACGGATGTCCAAGTGCTGCCTGTATGTTGGTTGAGGCAGGCAGGGTTCCCTTGAGTACCATTTGTTGGGTGTCAAGGGAAAGGGAGGGTTTTGCCTTCTCTTTCTGCTCAAGATCCCCATGGACAATTGGTGGGCCACTGTGTGACACAGAATGCTGGACTCGATGGGCTTTGGCCTGATTCAGCGTGGCTCTTCTTATGCTCTTATGTTCTTAATAATTGCAACTATTGGGATTGCTCAGATGGGAATCAAACAGAGAGTCACTTCTTCACTCAGGGGTGTCAAACTCAAGGCTCGAAGGCAGTGAAGGACTGCAAATATTTTTACTACCCCACTGTGGGCGTGGTTTATTTTGTGGGAGTGGCTTGATGATCATGTGACCGGGGTGGCTTAAAGGTCATGTGACTGGCCAAGTTGACGTCACTCACGTCAAGGTTTGGGGTTAGGGTTAAGGTGCCTGGCCTCTCCTCACCTCAAAGAGGTACAATTTCCCTATCTATTTACTATTACTGAACATCCAAAATGTACTGCTTCTCTTCCTGCTACAGAGCTCATCCTTCCAAATAAATATCCAGACAGAACAAGATGCCGGAAAATGAGAGGACTGCTTGCATAAGTTTTCTTCCTTGTAAGAAAAAGAAACTGTTTCTTTCTTTGGCAGCAATCTTGGCCATTTTCTGCACAGGTAGGAGCTATGTAGTAAAAGTCCGAGTCTTCGGAGAAGGGCGGCATACAAATCTAAATAATAATGATAATGATAATATCTCCGGGACCGCCTTCTGCGACACGAATCCCAGTGACCAGTTAGGACCCACAGAATTGGCCTTCTCCGGGTCCCGTCGACTAAATAATGTCATCTGGTGGGACCCAGGGGTAGAGTCTTCTCTGTGGTAGCCCCGACCCTCTGGAACCAGCTCCTCCGGAGATTAGGATCGCCCCCACCCTCCTTGCCTTTCGTAAACTCCTTAAAACCCACCTCTGCCGTCAGGCATGGGGGAATTGAGACATCTCCCCCGGGCCTATATAGTTTATGCCTGGTATGTTTGTGTTTATGCCTTTTTAAATAATGGGGTTTTAGATATTTTTAAATATTCGATTTGTTATTGTATATTGTTTTTATTATTGCTTGAGCTGCCCCGAGTCTACAGAGAGGGGCGGCATACAAATCTAATAAATGATAATGGTAATGGTGATGGTGATGATGATGATGATAATGATAATGATAATGATAATGATAATGATAATGATAATGATAATGATAATGATAATGATAAAAAAATAAGAATTAAATAATATTGTCCAGTTGACATTGGAAGGGATAAGATTCAACACAGTGATGGGCCGCTCGACTTACTTCCAACCTCGGAGGTCATTGCAAGTGTGCGTACACCCATTGGTCACACATGCGCCCATTGGTGCGAGATTTGGCTTCTGTGCATGCACAGCAAGCCATTTCTCATGTGAGGACGCACGCGAGAGCGACATTTTGCAAAGAAACAAAAAAATCCATGACAATTGCCAAAATGATGCTCTCGTGCATGTCCTCGCGCGAGATTTTGCTTGGCGCGCATGCGCAGAAGTTAAATCTCATGCGGGGGTGCGTCGGGGGCACGTAGCCGCCACGCACCCCAGAATTTTCTACCGGAGCCACGCACCTGGGCATGAATAATGATGAGAAAAAACTAGCAGTAATAGTAGTGCCAACTTAGTAAATAGTTTGACAGTGTTGAGGGAATTATTTGTTTAGCAGAGTGATGGCATTTCGGGAAAAAACTGTTCTTGTGTCTAGTTGTCTTGGTGTGCAGTCCTCTGTAGTGATGTTTTGAGGGTAGGAGTTGAAACAGTTTGTGTCCAGGATGCGAGGGGTCCGTAAATATTTTCATAGCCCTCTTTTTGACCCGAGCAGTATTCAGGTCCTCCAGGGCCTCATCTTTTGGGTGAGTTGACAACTTGTGTTGCTCTCCATTTAATGAGCTGGTCCTGCAAGAAACCTTAGGGATATCCTCATTGGTAGGGGACAGAAAGCATCCACATCAGTTACCTCTCTGTCCCCCTTTACCTAGTTTAAATGCCTGTCCAAAAAAGTTCCGAACTCCTCACAAAGCACCTGGATACCTCTGTATGATGGATGCAAACCATCCCTCTTAAACAACTCCCTATTAGACCACCTACTAACATCATGACTAATCTAGCCAAAACCTTCAGCTTTACACCACTGCCTTACCCACACTTTAAACTCTGCGATACAAGTTGTTTGATTCTCCTGACCACAAACCGATAACACCTGATGTTCAGAAAGTCTCTGAATCAGTTATTCTGCCCAGCTCCATGCTAAGACATTGGAAATCTCTTTTTACTAGATTAAACTTATCTCCCCCATCCTGGCTTCCCCCACCCCAGCCCCCAAGCTCAAACACAACCCCGACATGGCCCTCAATGAATCGAGTTTGATGCCCTTGCCTTAACTCATCCAACCTTACTGCAAAAATAATTCAGTTGAATTCAGTTAAGTACAGTGATCCCCCGATTATCGCGAGGGTTCCGTTCCAAGACCCCTTGCGATAATCGTAAACTCGCGATGTAGCGGCACAGAAGTAAAAACACCATCTGCGCATGCGCGTCCTGTTTTCCATGGCCGCACATGCGCAGATGGTGGAGTTTGCGTGTGGGCGGCGGGGAAGACCCCTTCGGCCGCCCAACAGCTGATCTGCTCCGCAGCGCGGCAGCAGCGAGGAGCCGAAGATGGGGTTTCCCCGTTGCTCAGGCAACGGGGAAACCCCAAGATCGCTTGCCGCTTGTCCGTTTGCCCGCCCGCCCGGCTCCTCGCTTGCAGCAGCTGAGTCCTGAAGCCAGACGGCAAAGGCGAACTTCCGCGTTTGGCTTCGGGACTCAGCTGGGAAGCGGCGCTGGGGTCTTACTGGCCGCCCACGCAAAGGGGAAACCCCGGCTCCTCGCTGATGCCCGCCGCTCGCCCTCCCGCCAGCAAGAGGGAGAAGACCCAGGGAAGCCGCCCAGCAGCTGATCTGCCCGGGGAACGCAAACTCCACCATCTACGCATGCGTGGCCATAGATAAAAGGGGCGCGCATGCGCAGATGGTGTTTTTACTTCCGGGTGGAAAAATAGCGATATAGCGATTAGCAATGATCGAGAGTGCGAAACTCGGGGGATCACTGTATTATTATTATTATTTTCACTGCCCTCTTTTTGACTCGTGCAGTATACAGGTCCTCAATGGCCTCACCCTTTAGGTGAGTTGACAACTTGTGTGATGTTTGCCATTTTATGAGCTGGTCCTGCAAGTGTTTTCATGTAGGTTTTGTCTGCATCCAAACTAATTTTGTTTTGCTTTTTTCTTGGATCAGGAATCAGAAGTCAAAAAGCGGGGGGCTATAGTATCACCGTGGAATCTCCTGTCTTTGTACAGCTTGGCCTTGCTGTTCGTATTCCATGCCAGTTCACTTATAACGAGAAACATTTGCCATGGAGTGGTTCTCACGATATATTTGCTTATTGGATTAATCTTCGGCGATATTTTTCCATCTGTTCTCCACCATCTGAACGAAACTGCTGGCCTGTAGCTACCAACAACCAATATCAGACAGTTGAACCTTTAGCCAAAGATCGCTTCCATTTATTAGGGGATCCAAATCAAGGAAATTGCTCACTTATCATCATGGATGCTCAAGTAGAAGATGAAGGACAATACGGCTTGAGAATCGAGGGAGGAGTAAAATTTTCTTTCATCAATCGCAAAGTTTTTGTTCATGTGAAAGGTATGTACTGTACTTTTCTGTTGTTGGATGAGTTATTCATTTTGCTATTTTGGTCTCCTTTATATAGTAAGAGATCAGAAAAGATCTAGGAAAGCAGTTATTCGGAGGTATCTAGGCACTGGTTGAAAAAACTAAGATTGCCACTGTGGCTATGTGATTGAAGCCTCATTTCATTTTAAAGTGCATTACAGTGATCCCTCGAGTTTCGCGATCTCGATGTTCGCTAAACGCTATATCGCGAGTTTTCAACCCGGAAGTAAACTCCACCATCTGCGCATGCGTGCCCTTCCACGCATGCGTAGATGGTGGAGTTTCCCCGCCGGGCAGAGGCTTCCCTGGGTCTTCCCCCTCTTGCCCCGGTAAGGCGCGAGCAACGGCGTGGGCGGGTGGGCGGCACACGCGCGGGGAAACCCCAGGGCCGCTTCTCAGCTGAGAAGCGGCCCCAGCAACAGCGCGGGGGGTGGGCAGCACGCGCGCGCGCGGAGGAAACCCCAGGGCCGCTTCTCAGCTGAGAAGCGGCCCCAGCAACAGCGCGGGGGGCGGGCAGCACGCGCGCGCGCGGAGGAAACCCCAGGGCCGCTTCTCAGCTGAGAAGCGGCCCCAGCAACAGCGCGGGGGGTGGGCAGCACGCGCGCGCGGGGGGGGAAACCCCAGGGCCGCTTCTCAGCTGAGAAGCAGCCCCAGCAACAGCGCGGGGGGCGGGCAGCACGCGCGCGCGCGGAGGAAACCCCAGGGCCGCTTCTCAGCTGAGAAGCGGCCCCAGCAACAGCGCAGGGGGCGGGCGGCACGCGCGCGGACAAGCAGCAGCAGCGAGGAGGCGGGGAAACCCAATCTTCGGCTCCTCGCTGCTGCTGTGGAAATAAAAACACCATCTGCGCATGCGCAGATGGTGTTTTTACTTCCGCACCGCTACTTCGCGACAAATCGATCATCGCGAGGGGTCCTGGAACGGAACCCTCGCGATGATCGAGGGATCACTGTATATGTTACAAAAAGCTGAGCCTTCGGTCACCTCCAGTGCCTGCCATTTTGCCTTTTTTTGACTTTCTTCTTCCATCTCTCCATTCCTTTTGGAGGCCTGCAACTTTAATGATGCTTTGCTCTTTCTCCTTCCATCTTCCAACATTGACTCAGCAGAGGAAATAAATTAGATTATTATTATTATTATTATTATTATTATTATTATTATTATTATTATTATTATTTATTAGATTTGTATGCCGCCTCTCTCCGAAGACTCTTATTATATCCTGCCAGCATTAAGAACCAAATCACAATTGGTTACTGAGGTTCTCTTCTGATGCTTTTCAAGTAGATGTCTCCAACCTTGGCAATTTTAAAGCCTGTTGAGTCAATGTCAACTCCCATAATTCCCCAGGGAGCATATGCACTGTATTTTTTGGAGTGTAAGACACATCGGAGTATAAGACGCACCTTAGTTTTGGGGAAGGAAAAAAGGGGAAAGAATCTGCTTACCAGGTATTCATCTGGCTAGTGTCCTTAAGTCTGGTCAGTTTCAGCACATTATTTTATCACCTGGTTAGGGCTTTAAAAAAAACTTACTTGGAGACAGTAACAATGAAAGAGCTGGAAACTTCCTGTAACCCGACTTCTGGTGGGCCCAGTAGGCTCGTGTTTTGCCCTCCCCAGGCTCCAAAGGCTTCCCTGGAGCCAGGGGAGTATAAAAATGCCCTCCCCTATCCCACCAGAGGCTCTCTGGAAGCCAAAAATGCCCTCCCTGAGCCTCTGTGTGAGCCAGAAATCAGCTGACCGGCACACACACGCACGTTGGAGCTGAGCTAGGGCAACAGCTCGCGTACTGGCAGATATGGCTCTGCGTGCCACCTGTGGCACCCGTGCCATAGGTTCGCCATCACTGCTGTAACCGGTTGGCTTTAGTTAAATATACACTGCTCAAAAAAATTAAGGGAACACTTAAACAACAGAATATATAACTCCATGTAAATCAAACTTCTGTGAAATCAAACTGTCCGCAATACTGATTGGCAATCAATTTCACTTGCTGTTGTGCAAATGGAATAGTTGTGGAAATGAAATATTCAATGAGAATATTTCATTCATTCAGATCTAGGATGTGTTATTTGAGTGTCCCCTTTGTTTTGTTTTTTTGGAGCAGTATACTTTCTGGACTCTCTCAACACAACTGAGAGAGTCCAGAAATATTTCACAAGAAGAGTCCTTCATTCCTCTTCTCACAACAAAATACCTTACTCCATCCAATTCTTGGTTCAGACAACTTGCAACTCCGTCGTCTCCGTTCCGACTTAATTATAGTTCATAAAATCATATACCAAAATGTCCTACCTGTTAACGACTACTTCGCCTTCAACCGCAACAACACACGAGCACGAAATCGATTTTAAACTAAATGTCAACCGCTCCAAACTTGACTGCAAAAAATAATATGACTTCAGCAACAGAGTAATCAACGCCTGGAATGCATTAGCTGATTC
>NC_091960.1:7874191-7906691 GCF_031021105.1 Erythrolamprus reginae
GAATTAATGAATTCTTCTCTTCTGGGACTCATTATTTTTCCCTGCTGGAGTGATTGGTTTGCAGTCATTCTTCTTACAGCATTTGGACTGAAGTATTTGCAGCCAGAAGTTGCTGAAGGTTTGTGGAAGATAGTAAATGGGATGTTGGGCGCAAAGTTGGTGCCAATAAAGGGACTCATATCGGTTCTCTGGCTGTATTGCCTTCGTGCCACACCCCGGGTCATCACATCACAAGCCAAGTAGAACGTTCATAATGAGGCAGATCAAATGAGGGTTGAAGGCCTATTGTAGGACAGTGAGACTCTTATCAGTGATACTTTTGTCGTCATGACACGACAGTCCTAAGTTTGCAGAAACATAGAAACATAGAAGACTGACGGCAGAAAAAGACCTCATGGTCCATCTAGTCTGTCCTTATACTATTTCCTGTATTTTATCTTACAATGGATCTATGTTTATCCCAGGCATGTTTAAATTCAGTTACTGTGGATTTACCAACCACGTCTGCTGGAAGTTTGTTCCAAGGATCTACTACTCTTTCTTTAAAATAATATTTTCTCATGTTGCTTTTGATCTTTCCCCCAACTAACCTCAGATTGTGTCCCCTTGTTCTTGTGTTCACTTTCCTATTAAAAACACTTCCCTCCTGGACCTTATTTAACCCTTTAACATATTTAAATGTTTCGATCATGTCCCCCCTTTTCCTTCTGTCCTCCAGACTATACAGATTGAGTTCATGAAGTCTTTCCTGATACGTTTTGTGCTTAAGACCTTCCACCATTCTTGTAGCCCATCTTTGGACCCCTGCAATTTTGTCAATATCTTTTTGTAGGTGAGGTCTCCAGAACTGAACACAGTATTCCAAATGTGGTCTCACCAGCACTCTATATAAGGGGATCAGAAAAATTAAATTAAATTAAATCCACAGTAACTGAATTTAAACATGCCTGGGATAAACATATATCCATCCTAAGATAAAATACAGAAAATAGTATAAGGGCAGACTAGATGGACCATGAGGTCTTTTTCTGCCGTCAGACTGCTATGTTTCTATGTTTCTATGTTTCTATGATCACAATCTCCCTCTTCCTGCTTGTTATACCCCTAGCTATGCAGCCAAGCATCCATGTCAAACCATGTCATCATTTTCCTTTTCGTGCAGAGATGCTAAAGTCTTGCAAATCTGTTTCAAACGTTTGAACTATATGGCTCTTTTGGTCTTTTCCAGATGCTCCAAAACTCAGTAGAAGCCCCCCGAAAAATACAACATGTTATTACCATGAGAATGGCTTCCTGTGTACTTGTACCTTGCATGCGAAACCACTTCCCCAGATCGAATGGGAGGTGGACGGGGAGAGGATAAGCGAAGAAAGCGGAAGAGAAAACCTGACAGTCCAGAAAAATGAGGTTACCAGTACCTTAAACTGGAGTGGCAGCCTGGATAGAGCTCATAATATTATCTGCACAGGGAGCAATTCATATGGAATCCAAAGCATTCAATTCCTGTTGAACGCTTCCATAGGTAAGGAACTCCACCAGGTGGGTGTAAGGATATGTGGGAATTACCTTGAAAAGTAGAAGGAAAAACTCACAGCCGATGGATGGATAAATGTGTTGGTTATGACCTATAAAGCCCTTCATGGCACCGGACCAGAATATCTCAGGGACCGCCTTCTGCCGCACGAATCCCAGCGACCAGTTAGGTCCCACAGAGTGGGTCTTCTCCGGGTCCCGTCAACTAAACAATGCCGCTTGGCGGGACCCAGGGGAAGAGCCTTCTCTGTGGCGGCCCCGGCCCTCTGGAATCAACTCCCCCCAGAGATTAGAATTGCCCCCACCCCCCTTGCCTTTCGAAAGTTGCTTAAAACCCACCTCAGCCGCCAGGCATGGGGGAATTGAGATACTCTTTCCCCCTAGGCCTTTACAATTTTATGCATGGTATGTCTGTATGTATGTTTGGTTTTTATATAATGGGTTTTTAACTATTTTTAGTATTGGATTTTGTTATATATTGTTTTATTGTTGTTGTTAGCCGCCCCGAGTCTGCGGAGAGGGGCGGCATACAAATCAAATCAAATCAAATCAAATCAAATCAAATCAAATCAAATCAAATCAAATCAAATCAAATCAAATCAAATCAAATCAAATCAAATCAAATCAAATCAAATCAAATCAAATCAAATCAAATCAAATCAAATCAAATCAAATCAAATCAAATCAAATCAAATCAAATCAAATCAAATCAAATCAAATCAAATCAAATCAAATCAAATCAACAAACAAACAAACAAAAACCCAATTTCTTAAGAAAATCAATCACTTTATGTTATGTTACTACTTCTAAGTCCCTTTCTTTACTGTCAGGGTCACTTGGAAAGGTTCCCGAATGGATGGTTGTAAAACAAAGACTATTTCTAGTGATTCTTATCTTTTTCCTTCAAGGTCATCTTGATTCTCGATAGTCTTGGGAACATAGACTTCATCTGTCTGTCAAGCTGTGCGGCCTTAGGAAGTAGACTTGCTAATTTCCTAAAATCTCTTACCAAATTGTTGCCATAAGAACCAGGCTTCCTAATTCTCCAGGGTTGATTTTCCACAAAGGTCTTGGTTTATTGTTGCAGGAAGATCGAATAAGGCTGTGTTCATTGCTGGGCTATGCGGAGTCTTTCTGGGAGCTGGAATCTTCATGTTGTGCTTATTCCTGATCAAGTGAGTTTCTCCACGGGACATTAGGTATTGGCAGGATTGATGATGATGATGATGATGATATTAATAATAGTAATAACAACAACAACAAAAACAACAACAACAGAGTTGGAGGTCTTCTAGTCCAATAAAAATAATATAATGATAATTATCATAATAATAGCAATCATCTCTTGGCTAGTTCTATAGTACTATTACTTAAAGTATTGTTGATTACCCCTTGGATAGTCCCATCAGCCTTTGGGGTCAAAATTGATCACTTTGGAGAATGTTGAATTAAATTATTTCCTAAATGCCATCCATTTTATAACTCCATGCATGTATAATAACAAAATGTTGTTCTACTTAATTTCTGCAGGGTTTTTAAGCAGAAGAAAGCATTGCTCGAAGCTAGTCAAGTCGAAGTAATTTCTTCTGGAAGTGAACCTCAGAAGAAACCCAAGAGTTCCAGCCATATCTACAGCAACATTCTCCCGATGGTAGGCTTCATCTGTAGCTTTGATATTTTCTGTCTCCTCATCTGGAGAAGGGAGGGAGGGAGGGAGGGCGGAAGGAAGGAAGGAAAGGAAGGAAGGAAGGAAGGAAGGAAAGGAAGGAAGGAAGGAAGGAAGGAAGGAAGGAAGGAAGGAGTTCAAACTAAACCAATAGAATGGGATGGGGTGGAATTCAATGGAATGCAGTTGAATGGAATGGAACGGATCGGAATGGAATGGAACAAAATATTGTTAAGGAGTTACCAAGCATGCACATAAGAAATGTTGAGGACTAGCAGATTTTCAGCTGATAACTCAGAGATATGAGTAATGGTTCAGTAAGACAAATCAGATACATCGAGTGTATACATATTATTTACTTTGGCAAATATCTTAGTCAAGAACAATCCTAGTCATACACAGTTAAATCAATACATGTATATACAATACTATATCTTGTCATTTAGCTTACAAATACATAAACCAACATTTAGCAGTCACAGAGGACATAACAGTAATAGCAGAGAATAATCAAATATCAGATGTCACATTTTTTTTGCTGAATTTGAAAATTAAGGGAGACTAGGATAGATCTATTTCGGCCTTATTTTGGCCTCATCAGCTAGCCATACCTACTGGGACTTGAACCTGCAACCTTTGCCTTGTAAGGCAGAGAATTATCCTCTAGGCTACAGTATCCAATCCCTTCAGCTTTGCGCCAGGGAAGGGTTACATATTTTTGTGTCGAATCACCCTGGTGTATTGAAGGAACATCACAGCTCCTTATTTGCCTCTCGGCCCAACCCAGGGCCATTTCCAAGGCAGTTAATTTTATTGATAGCCGGCAAACTATATTCTGTATGTGTCACATGTTTTTTTGCTGAATTTGAAAATTAAAGGAGACTAGAATAGATCTATTTCGGCCTTATTTTAGCCTCTGCTGGCTCCCTCTTATGGCTAACTGCAACATTAACTCTTAAAGTGTTGTAATTCATTTAAACATACAGTGAATTTGTTTATATATTGCCAGACCCAACCAGTTATGTACATAGTACTAACAGAATTAGAATAAACTAGAACAGAACAGAAAAAGAAGAGAACAGAACAGAATAATTGTCCAAGTGTGAAAGATACCCAAGGAATTTGTCTCTGGTGCATAAGCTCTCAGTGTACATGTAAAGCAAAATAATGATAATAATAATAATAATAATAATAATAATAATAATAATAATAATAATAATAGTAATAATAATAATAATAATAATAATAATAATAATAATAATAATAATAATAATAATAATACCAAAGAAATAATCATCATAATATTGATAGTAATAAGAGAAGTTGGTGGAACAGATGAGAAGGATAAAAGTAAAACAGCCATACTACATGGGTGAAAATACTTTTTATTTATTTATTTTTATTTATTTATTTAGTCCAATACACAATGAGAGTTTTAGTGGGTATATATATATATATGTACACACATAGTAAAATACACGATGAAGGTTATAGAGGAGATAGTCATAGTAAAATATATCTATGAAAGAATAGAAAAGAAGATATAGTAATAGAACATATCAATGAAAGAACAGAAAAAGAGATATAGGAATAGAAGAAAGGAATAGGAGATATAGGAGAGCAATAGGACAGGGGACGGAAGGCACTCTAGTGCACTTGTACTCGCCCCTTACTGACCTCTTAGGAATCTGGATAGGTCAACCGTAGATAATCTAAGGATAAAGTGTTGGGGGTTTGGGGATGACACTATGGAGTCCAGTAATGAGTTCCATGCTTCGACAACTCGGTTACTGAAGTCATATTTTTTACAGTCAAGTTTGGAGCGTTTAATATTAAGTTTAAATCTGTTGTGTGCTCTTGTGTTGTTGTGGTTGAAGCTGAAGTAGTCGCTGACAGGCAGGACGTTGCAGCATATGATCTTGTGGGCAATACTTAGATCTTGTTTAAGGCGTCTTAGTTCTAGGCCTTCTAGGCCCAGGATTGAAAGTCTAGTCTTGTAGGGTACTTAGAGGTAAGAAGTACTGTGGGGATTAGAAGTTCAGCAGAGTGATGGCACAAGGGGATAAAAACTCTCCCCATGTAGTTATTTTGGCATGCAATGCCCTATAGCATCGTCCCAAGGGAAGGAGTTGAAATAATTTATGTCCAAGATGTGAAGGATCAGTAGATATTTTCTCAGCCTTCTTTATGACCTGGGCAGTTTACAGGTCCTCAACAGAAGGCAGGATGCATGAAATGAAATCTTAGTGATTCATCTTAGTGTTATCACTATCTTCTGGTACTCTGTTACAAACTACGGATCCATTTTTAGGAGTGCAAAATGATTGTTCAAGGAATCTGGTCAAAATCAAACAAAATAGAATAGAATAGAATAGAATTTTTATTGGCCAAGTGTGATTGGACACACAAGGAATTTGTCTTGGTGCATATGCTCTCAGCGTACATAAAATAAAATATACATTTGTCAAAAATCATGTGGTACAACACTTAATGATTGTCATAGGGGTCAAATAAGCAATGAAGAAGCAATATTAATAAAAATCTTAGGATTTAAGCAGCAAGTTACAGTCATACAGTCAACATGGGAGGAAATGGGTGAAAGGAATGATGAGAAATACTAGTGGAATAGAAGTGCAGATTTAGTAGAAAGTCTGACAGTGTTGAGGGAATTATTTGTTTAGTAGAGTGATGGCGTTCGGAAAAAAACCTGTTCTTGTGTCTAGTTATCTTGGTGTGCAGTGCTCTGTAGCGACGTTTTGAGGGTAGGAGTTGAAACAGTTTGTGTCCAGGATGTGAGGGGTCAGTAAATATTTTCCCCGCCCTCTTTTTGACTCGTGCAGTATACAGGTCCTCAATGGAAGGCAGGTTGGCAGCAATTGCTTTTTCTGCAGTTCTGATTCACCTCTGAAGTCTGTGTCGGTCCTGTTGGGTTGCAGCACCAAACCAGACAGTTATAGAGGTGTAGATGACAGACTCAATGATTCCTCTGTAGAACTGTATCAGACCACATTTCATTTCTGTAGCGGCTTTTCCTTTTCTGTTCATATAAAATTGATTCTTGCTGTCCTAAAAGATTCTAAGAATGGGAATTTCAGAAGCTAACCATCAGTTAGAAAATAAACAGAGAACAAAGGGAAAAAAATGAGTCCCCCCCCTTCTTTCTCAAAATATTGTTCCTTTCTTTCAGGGTTCAAGATTACCCCCGGCTGATAAGCCAAAGCCTGCTGGAGAAAGGAAGCCTAAATTACCCCAGGGGTCTACTAACCCAGTCCCGAGGAGACCAGAACCACCTGAATTGCAATACGCAGCCATAGATTTCAAGCAAAAAAGGAAAGCCGTTCCAGATTTAAATTCCGACGAGGTGGAATATACATCGATCCAAAGAAAATAAACTCCTTTTTTTGAACTTCGGTGCTGACTCCTGAAGATACCATGGAGAGCCAAGAAATAAACCTGCAAATCAGCCCGTTATTCAAGCCACAAGTAATCAAGCTCACGTGATCTATTTGACATCCATTATAAGAAGATCCTGCTCTCTGAAAAATGCTGGGAAAGTAGGAAAGAAATAGAAGAAGAGGATAACCAGCTGGAAGCAGGGATGGACTCGGTTATAATGGCAATGAGGCTACCTACGGACCAAGTTAAGGACAGATCATCCTGGAGAAAGTTTATCTACTATATTTTTCGTATAAGACACACCTTAGTTTTGGGGGAGGAAAATAGGGGAAAATAATCTGCCTATGTGGATGCTGTCAAAGTCCCTAGTGAAGACAATGTCTTCAGAGGGGCTAAAAGCAACCCAGCCGTGTGGGGTCACTCACGAACGCGAATCCTAGAAAGAAAACTTGGGACACATTGTCTCTCTGGGTGAAGTGACATGGTATAGAGCCATGTACCCCTTTTTATTTGGGAACATAAGGAAATGGGGATAATTACACATACATGTCAAGTGATACATCCAATAACATAACTTCAAACGTATCTTTTGAGTTCTTCTTTTTCCCATAGATATCACAAAACAGAGCAGATGTTTCTCACACCTAATTTCTCTGAAGCCTTCTGCCTTATCTCAACTAATCTTCCTTAACCACCCTCTCGTGTGTATGCTTCAGGCAATGTAAATCCCCCCCTTTGATCGTATAACATGGTGAAAACTTTGTTTATTGTGAGATGTTTATTGAGCCCTTTTGTTTCCCTGTAGTAATTGCCAGGAATGCAGATTAGGCAAGTTTAGTGCCCTCCTGTCCTGGATTATAGAATCAGGGTAAGCAGAGTACTTTTATGCTAGAGGTCCAGATATATAAATCCTATTCTAACATTTATGCTGTACTGCAACATGCCTACCAGGTATTCATCTGGCTATCGTCCTTAGTCTGGTCAGCTTCAGCACATTATTTTATCCCCTGGTTAGGGCTGAAAAAACCTTATTCAAAGGGAGTAGGAATGAAAACAAACCTGCAAAGATTTAGGGCTGGAAAAAACTTAATTGGAAGGGAGTAGGAATAAAAAAAAATCCTGCAAGCCAGGAGGAGAGTTAGCACCTTGTTAGGGCTGAAAAAAACTTTTTCAGAGGGAGTATCAATGAAAACAAGCTTGCAAAGACTTAGGGCTGGAAAAAAAAAACTTATTTTGAGGGAGTAGGAAGCCGGGAAGATTGTTAGCACCTTGTTTGGAATGGGGGGGAAAAAGCTTAGAAAAAGCTACATTCGGAGTATAAGATGCACCCAAATTTTCAGCCTGTTTTAGGGAGGAAAAAGGTGCCTCTTATACTCCGAAAAATATGATACGTGGTTGCTTAAGAACTGACACTGACTTCATTCATTCAAATCTTTATTGTCACTGCACAATGTAAATTCAATGAGATTAGTTGAGCTCCCGCAGTGCACACAATACAACTCACAACGAAGGCAGAAAATCCCTAACCCAATAACACACATTAACAAACACCTAGTCCATTTTTTTAAAAAAATAATCTTTATTGGTTATACAGTATTCCCTCGATTTTCGCTGGTTCAAACTTCGCGAATAGCCTATAGCACGGTTTTTCAAAAAATATTAATTAAAAAATACTTCGTGGGTTTTTTTCTATACCACGGTTTTTCCTGCCCGATGACGTCATACGTCATCGCCAAACTAATAATTTTTGCAAAAAAATAACCAAAAAAATAATTATTGTTAATAAATATGTTTATGAATATCAGGATCACTAAGTGTCTTATTCAATGGTGAGTACCAGTAATAATGGTGAGTAAATGGTTGTTAAGGGAATGGGAAATGGTAATTTAGGGGTTTAAAGTGTTAAGGGAAGGCTTGTGATACTGTTCATAGCCAAAAATGGTGTATTTACTTCCGCATCGCTACTTCGCGGAAATTCGACTTTCGCGGGCAGTCTCGGAACGCATCCCCTGCGAAAATCGAGGGAACACTGTATACAATAAAAGGAATAAAGACAAAATATAATACAAATAAGAAAGAAAAAACAAACAAAAAACATAGACTTCTATAGTGTGTTATAATGGGTGTTGGAGGAAGCGTTTTGTCTATTTTTCATTTACTGTATTTTGCCTATTATACTTATTGGACATGAGTCCAAAGAAAACCAGCAGTGATAGTGCACGTCCAGGAAAGAGAAAAACTGTGAGAACAACTATTGAACTCAAGAAATAAATAATTGCCAAATATCAAAAGGGCACATGTGTCTCGGATCACGCTGTCAAGTATGGCTTCTTCTTATACTTACAATATGTTAGCAACAGCACTTTTTAACCGAGCCAGCATATTGCCCCCACAATCCGGGTCCGAGGGGACATGATAGCAGTATACAGATATTTGAGGGGTTGCCACAGAGAGAAGGGGGTCACACTATTTTCCAGGGCACCAGAGGGCCAGACCAGGAGCAACGGATGGAAACTGACCAAGGAGAGATTCAACCTGGAAATAAGGAAGAACTTTCTGACGGTGAGAGCGATCAATCGGTGGAACGGCTTGCCACAGAGGTTGTGAACGCCCCAACACTTGACACATTCAAAAGAAAATTGGACTGGTTGGGCTTCCTGCTTGAGCAAGGGGACAGAAGGAAAAAGGGGGACATGATTGAAACATTTGAATATGTTCAAGGGTTAAATAAGGTTCAGGAGGGAAGTGTTTTTAATAGGAAAGTGAACACAAGAACAAGGGGACACAATCTGAGGTTAGTTGGGGGAAAGATCAGAAGCAACGTGAGAAAATATTATTTGACTGAAAGAGTAGTAGATGTTTGGAACAAACTTCCAGCAGACGTGGTTGGTAAATCCACAGTCACTGAATTTAAACATGCCTGGGATAAACATAGATCCATCCTAAGATAAAATAAAGGAAATAGTATAAGCGCAGACTAGATGGACCATGAGGTCTTTTTCTGCCGTCAATCTTCTATGTTTCTATGATTCTATTCATTTGAACTCCTCCACTGAAATGAGGGTGTACTGATGTATATTATTTTAAACCAAGAATGTTACTATGTTTACAAATTGTAGAGTGATTCTAGTTTATTCCTTACAACCCGGTCTCGAATTCTATCATAACTCGGTCTCGAATTCTATCAACTCGGTCTCGAATTCTATCATAACTCGGTCTCGAATTCTATCATAACTCGGTCTCGAATTCTATCATAACTCGGTCTCGAATTCTATCATAACTCGGTCTCGAATTCTATCATAACTCGGTCTCGAATTCTATCATAACTCGGTCTCGAATTCTATCATAACTCGGTCTCGAATTCTATCATAACTCGGTCTCGAATTCTATCATAACTCGGTCTCGAATTCTATCATAACTCGGTCTCGAATTCTATCATAACTCGGTCTCGAATTCTATCATAACTCGGTCTCGAATTCTATCATAACTCGGTCTCGAATTCTATCATAACTCGGTCTCGAATTCTATCATAACTCGGTCTCAAATTTTATCATAACTCGGTCTCAAATTCTATCGACTTGCTGTGTGCTGTCCTGTACTCCCCCCACCACAACTTAACAATTTCAGTGATTCACTTAACAAATGTGGCCCAAAACGTCATAAACTGGAATAAATTTCTCACTGTGCAACATATATGTTGGGCTCCATTGTGGTACATAGGTTGAGGACTGCCTGGTATCTCAAGGGTTGGCATGTTGTTGTCATTGTTCTCTAAACTTTTACAACAACAACAATAATAAAGAAAGTATGGATCATCGAAATTGTAATCCCAGGAGACAGCAGAATTGAGGAGAAGCAGCTAGAGAAATTTGCGAAATATGAAGATCTAAAAATCGAGCTGCAATGACTTTGAAAGTGGTCCCAGTGGTCCTTGGCACGCTGGGTGCAGTGCCAAAGGATCTCAGCGGATATTTGAAAACTATCGGAATTGACAAAATCTCCATCGGTCAATTGCAAAAGGCCAGTTTGCTGGGATCAGCATATATAATTCGCTGTCCTAGGTGCTTGGGAAGCACTCGACTGGTGATGAAATACAAAATCCAGCGTAGTGATTTCATTTGCTGTGTTGTATTGTTAATAATAAATAAATAAATAAATTATTATTAATAATAACAATAACAACAACAACAACAATAATAATAGAGTTTGCAAAGTGCGATGGATCTTTCAGCCTGACCTTAAATTGTGGTTTGAGCCACAAGCCACACTTAAAATTTCAAAAGCATTACATTTGAGAGTCCCTACCTCAATGCCTTCCCATACCCTCCTACATCGGATACAGACACCGATCGCAGCTGATCCGTAATGCCTTAGAGACAACAGCATCTCTGACATGTTCATCAACCCCTCCCCATTATTGCCCATAATATATTTTGCAAACATAAACAATCTCTCACTGCCAACCCACACTCAGTAAAAGACCTTGGAATACTAATATCAAATGACCTAAGTGCTAAAGCCCACTGCAACAATATCGCCAAAAAGGCTTCTAGAGTTGTTAACCTGATCCTACGCAGCTTCTGCTCAGGCAATCTCACACTACTCAGAAGAGCCTACAAAACTTGCCAGACCCATCCTAGACTACTGCTCATCGGTCTGGAACCCATACCACATCTCAGACATCAACCCCTTTGAAAATGTCCAAATATATTTCACCAGAAGAGCCCTTCACTCCTTCACTCGAAACAGAATATCCTACGAAAATAGACTAACAATCCTGGGCCTAGAAAGCCTAGAACTATGGCGCCTAAAACACGATTTTAGTATTGCCCACAAGATCATATGCTGTAACTTCCTACCGGTCAATGACTACTTCAGCTTCAACCTCAACAACACAAGAGCACGCAACAGATTTAAACTTAATACGAACCGCTCCAAACTTGACTGTAAAAAATATGATTTCAACAATCGAGTTATCGAAGCGTGGAACTCATTGCCAGACTCAATTGTGTCAACCCCTAACCCCCAACACTTCTCCCTTAGACTCTCCACGATTGACCTCTCCAGGCTCCTAAGAGGCCAGTAAGGGGCGTACATAAGTGCACTGGTGTGCCTTTCGTCCCCTGTCCAATTGTCTTTCCTTTATCTCATATATCATATATATTTTCTTTCTTTCATATATCTTCTCCTCTAAGTTCACTTTACCCTTATATATATTACTACATGTCTATTTTCCTTCCTATGTATTTGTGTATTGGACAAATGAATAAATAAATAAATAAATAAATAAATAAATAAATAAATAAATAAATAAATAAATAAATAAATAAATAAATAAATAAATAAATAAAAATAGCTCTTCCTTATCTCTATTGCCTTGGCATTAAGGAATGTCCTGTTAACTGGGCCTCTTTCTAACAAAATATTTTTATTTATTTTTATTTTATTTATTTATTTAGTCCAATACATATTACACATTGAAGAGAATAGATATGTAGTAATATAACTAAAGAAATGAATAGAAGAAAAAAAAAAGAGCAACCAAGATGATTAAGGGACTGGAAACCAAGAGTTACGAAGAGAGACTGAGGGAACTGGGCATGGATAGTCTAGAGAAAAGGAGGGCCAGAGCAGACATGATAGCAGTCTACAAGTATACGAGGGGATGTCACAGAGAGGAGGGGATCACTTTATTCTCCAGGGCACCAGAGGGCCGGACGAGGAACAACGGCTGGAAGCTGACCAAGGAGAGATTCAACATGGAGATAAGGAGGAACTTCCTGACGGTCAGAGCGATCAACCAATGGAACAACCTACCAGCGGACGTTGTGAACTCCAACACTCTGGACATTTTTAAGAGAAGATTGAACTGCCACTTGACTGGTGTGCTCTAGGGTTCCTGCTTGGGCAGGGGGTTGAACTTGATGGCCTTCATGGTCCCTTTCAACTCTAACAATAAATAAAAATATAAAAGTATAGGTGAACAAATTTGAAAGGAAGAAAAGATAAATGAGATAAGGAGAGACAATTGGACAGGGGACGGAAGGCACACTGGTGCACTTATGCACGCCCCTTACTGACCTCTAATAATATTAGTTCAGCATGTATTTTCTCCAACTGTCTTAAAGCAAAATAATGTTTAACAATTTTGAGAATATCACAGCTAGAAGGGACTCTTCCGGTCATCTGGTCCAGCCCTCTGCCCAAGCCGAATTAAATCTTCTACGTTTATATACATTTCTATATACTATTTTATTTTTGAACTTTCTTATTATCCTACATTATTCCCCACAAACAACATTTTCATCTCCTATGTCACCCAACCAAACCCCATCCCCTTTTTAAATTCATTGAAGGAAGATGTTGCAATTGACCAATGAGAACTATAACTACTTCTGCTTTCGGGGCAAGGAACGGATTTCTGTCCAAAAGCCTTTTCCTGTACTGTTCTGGCAACAGGACAGAATAAACCACAGGAGCACAGAAGCTCTCCGAAGTCCTGGAGAAAGGCAGCTCTCCTGCACCAAGAGGTAAGCCCAGCCTTCTTGTCACTCAGTGGGAATTTTAAGAGCCTAGTTGACTTCAAAGGCCACTGACTGAGATCAAAAAGCACTTTAAAGAGTCTAATTTGAGCTTTATTGGCATCATTTACTTTGCAGCTGAGCTGGCCAACCAGAGTAAGAGAAAGTAGTTCGTCCTGGACTTTCTGGTTGAAGTGGTAAGTTGTTTAATTTCTCAACTCCTGGGCAGCGCCCAATTTTTCTTTCCACCGCTGCTGCTGTTCTTAGAATAGAACACAATAACAGAGTTGGAAGGGAGCTTGGAGGTCTTCTAGTCCAACCCGTTGCTTAGGTAGGAAACATAGAAACATAGAAGACTGACGGCAGAAAAAGACCTCATGGTCCATCTAGTCTGCCCTTATACTATTTTCTGTATTTTATCTTAGGATGGATATATGTTTATCCCAGGCATGTTTATGCAGCCAAGAATCCTACTTGCTTTCCCTACCGCCTGACTGCACTGTTCACCCATTTTGAGACTGTCAGAAATCCTTCTCTTCTGAAGTTTTTGCTAACACAGAACTGCCAATACAATACTCAGATTGAGGATTCCTTTTCCCCAAGTGCATTATTTTACATTTGGAAACATTAAACTGTAGTTTCCATTGCTTTGACCATTTATCTAGTAAAGCTAAATCATTTGCCATATTACAGACGCCTCCAGGAATATCAACCCTATTGCACACTTTAGAGTCATCGGCAAATAGGCAAACCTTCCCTACCAAACCTTCCCCTATGTCACTCACAAACATATTAAAAAGAATAGAACCCAGAACAGACTCTTGTGGCACACCGCTTGTAACCTGTCTCTGCTCAGAATACTCACCATAAACAATAACTCTCTGATGTCTATGCTTCAGCCAGCTGCAAATCCACTGAACTATCCAGGGATTAAGACCAATCTTCACTAATTTATCTATCAGCTCTTAGTTTTGGGGTTTTGTTTTCTCAGTGGAGGAAATATACTGCTCAAAAAAATAAAGGGAACACTCAAAGAACACATCCTAGATCTGAATGAATGAAATATTCTCATGGAATACTTTGATCTGTAAAAAGTTGAATGTGGAGAACAATGGGTGAAATTGATTGTCGATCAGTGTTGCTTCCTAAGTGGACAGTTTGATTTCACAGAAGTTTGATTGACTTGGAGTTATATTCTGTTGTTTTAAGTGTTCCCTTTATTTTTTTGAGCAGTGTATATACACACCCTGCTTTTTAATCCAGCAGGAATCATTTCAGAAAGGATAATTCGGGCAAGTGACCATCTCAAAGGGACAAGAATCAAAGGGTTTTTTTTTAAAAAAAATGTAGACTTGTCTTCAGTTGAAACACAGGCCTTTTCACACCTCTGATCTCTGCTTTGGGTCATTTATTTGAGTATTTTTATTTATTTATTTATATACACAATGAGGGTTTTACTGGGTATATATCTATATACACATAGTAAAATACATGATGAAGGTTATAGAGGAGATACTCATAGTAAAATATATCTAAGAAATAATAGAAAAGAAGGTATAGTAATAGAACATATCAATGAAAGAATAGAAGAAGAGATATAGGAATAGAAGAAAGGTATAGGAGATATAGGAGAGCAATAGGACAGGGGACGGAAGGCACTCTAGTGCACTTGTACTCGCCCCTTACTGACCTCTTAGGAATCTGGAGAGGTCAACTGTAGATAATCTAAGGGTAAAGTGTTGGGGGTTTGGGGATGACATTATGGAGTCCAGTAATGAGTTCCACGCTTCGACAACTCAGATACTGAAGTCATATTTTTTACAGTCAAGTTTGGAGCGGTTAATCTTAAGTTTAAATCTGTTGTGTGCTCTTGTGTTGTTGTGGTTGAAGCTGAAGCAATCGCCGACAGGCAGGATGTTGCAACATATGATCTTGTGGGCAATACTTAGATCTTGTTTAAGGCATCTTAGTTCTAAACTTTCTAGGCCCAGGATTGAAAGTCTAGTCTCATAGTATTTGTTAAAGTGATCATTCCTGGGCTCCCTGCAAGAAGTTAAAAGTGATGATAATTCCTGCCTAAAATTTGCATCTGCTTTGACCAGGAAATTGTGCCTGATAATATTTCCCTGAATCTTTCATAACTTCTTATTCTCTCATCGCTTACAAGTTCCCAAATTCTCAAATCTGGAAATTCTCAAATCTGGAAATGGAAACATGAAATTTGCAAGAAAGAGGATGAGGCTATTACCTTAAGGAAATCTTCCAGACAGTTATGAAATCTGGGCATACAGTCGATATTGGAAATTCCTCTAGCAGGCAAACACATAATTTCTAACCTCTTAAGAAATTTAAGTAGCACTGAAATTTTTCTCATAATAAGTAAATTCAGAGTTCATGCCTGAAACATAGAAACATAAAAGATTGACGACAGAAAAAGACCTCATGACCCATCTAGTCTGCCCTTATACTATTTCCTGTATTTTATCTTAGGATGGATCTATGTTTATCCCAGGCGTGTTTAAATTCAGTTACTGTGGATTTACCAACCATGTCTGCTGGAAGTTTTTTCCAAGGATCTACTACTCTTTCAGTAAAATAATATTTTCTCATGTTGCTTTTGATCTTTCCCCCAACTAACCTCAGATTGTGCCCCCTTGTTCTTGGGTTCACTTTCCTATTAAAAACACTTCCCTCCTGAACCTTATTTAACCCTTTAACATATTTAAATGTTTTGATCATGTCCCCCCCCCAATTTATTGGGGATATCCAAGGCACTTTTATCAGTAAACAAGCCAAAGATAATGGTTTTTTAAAAAATCGGAATAGGTATATAAAACAGCACCATCAGATCCTTAGTGTGTTGGTAGGGTTACTCTTAGATGTTACCAAACCCATAACTCATTGGTGTACGAGTCAACCAGGACCTACAATGAAAGATTCTCCATTCTGTGGTCTAGGGATTATATTTAGAATTACAGCCCTACAGAGATATGAAATAAAGCAAGCCTAAAACTCTGATGTATTTGAAATTTAAAGGAAGACTTACAATTTTTTTGGATTCATCATGATATTTATTTATTTATTTATTTATTCATTCATTCATTCATTCATTCATTTATTTGATTTGTATGCCGCCCCTCTCCGTAGACTCTGTAACCATCCAATCCAATAAAAAACTCTTATTATAAAAACCAAACATACATACAGACATACCATGCGTAAATTGTAAAGGCCTAGGGGGAAAGAATATCTCAGTTCCCCCATGCCTGACGGCACAGGTGGGTTTTAAGAAGCTTAGGAAAGGCAAGGAGGGTGGGGGCAATTCTAATCTCTGGGGGGAGTTGTTTCCAAAGGGTCGGGGCCGCCACAGAGAAGGCTCTTCCCCTGGGTCCTGCCAAACGACATTGTTTAGTTGACGGGACCCGGAGAAGACCCCCAAGGAAATGACTACCAATGCTGGATATCTTTCTTCTTTTTTTCCTTCTTCTTGAAACTGTATTTAGGAAGTTTGTTGTCATGACATCAAAACATCTGATAGCCGTTTGCAACATGGTAAAGTTGGGAAATTCTAAGTTTTTAGCTCTCTGAAAAGAAACAGCGGAATGATATGGAAAAGGTTTGTACCATTTAGCATGCAGATTAGAGAGAAGTGAAGCTGAACGGTGGGCAATTCCAGGAGACCAAAGCAAACACATTCTCACAAAGTTGACACTTTGGGATTCGGTGGTTGCAAGACTGGTGAACTACAAAACCCAACTGCCCTAGAGGTGAAGAAATATTGGGAGAGGCATGCCTGCCATGGTGAGACCCATAATTCCTTCAGCCACCATAAAAGGGCAGTTTTAAAAGGAAATTGGACAAACTAAGGAGAAAACCTTTGATGAAAATAACCATTTTAGTACTGATATGACAGACTAAATTAGTGTCCATATAAATTAGGATTATGACCTCATGGTTTACCTGCCCACTTCCTAATTTCCCTACGAAACTCTTCTACTAAGAAGCTTGTGATGTGAACTAACAAGGATCACCTTAACATTTTGTAAATAGAATAGAGTAGAATAGAATTTTATTGGCCAAGTGTAATTGGACACACAAGGAATTTGTCTTGGTGCAGATGCTCTCAACGTACATAAAAGAAAAAGATACATTTGTCAAGAATCATGTGGTACAACACTTAATGATTGTCATAGGGGTAAAGTAAGCAATGAAGAAACAATCAATATGAATAAAAAAATCTTAGGATACAAGCAACAAGTTACAGTCATACAGTCAACATGGGAGGAAATGGGTGATAGGAATGATGAGAAAAACTAGTAGAATAGAAGTGCAGATTTAGTAGAAAGTCTGACAGTGTTGAGGGAATTATTTGTTTAGTAGAGTGATGGCGTTTGGAAAAAAACTTTCTAGTGTCTAGTTGTCTTGGTGCGCAGTGCTCTGTAGCGACGTTTTGAGGGTAGGAGTTGAAACAATTTGTGTCCAGGATGTGAGGGGTCAGTAAATATTTTACCCGCCCTCTTTTTGACTCGTGCAGTATACAGGTCCTCAATGGAAGGCAGATTGGCAGCAATTGTTTTTTCTGCAGTTCTGATTCTCCTCTGAAGTCTGTGTTGGTCCTGTTGGGTTGCAGCACCAAACCAGACAGTTATAGAGGTGCAGATGACAGACTCAATGATTCCTCTGTAGAACTGAATCAGCAGCTCCTTGGGCAGTTTGAGCTTCCTGAGCTGGCGCAGAAAGAACATTCTTTGTTGTGCTTTTTTGATAATGTTTTTGATGTTAGGTGACTATTTTAGGTCTTGAGATATGATAGAACCTAGAAATTTGAAGGTCTCTACAGTTGATACTGTGTTGTGTTGGATGCAATCTTATCTGCTGCTGCCAATCTTTTATCACTTATCATTCCCAAGTCATACATTTAGTTCAGTGATGGGCTCCTATGGGTACAATCAGGTATGCAGAACTGGTAGAAAAAAATTGATTTTTTTTTTCTTTTTTCCCCCTCCTGTTTTTTCTATTGCAGTAAATGTGGTTGAATGTGTATAATTTTGGAAGCGCTGTGTGTGTGTTTGTGTGTGTACATACACATACAGTTTATATAGAAGATAATGTCTATTTTTGTGTGCCTGTGTGTAATATGTATGTATACATATGGCCTATATACATAGAATTAAATAGTATATTTTGGATGTTCAGTAATAGTAAATAGGGAAATTGTATCTCTTTGAGGCGAGGAGAGGCCAGGCACCCTAAACCTTGACGTGAGTGACGTCAAGTTGGCCACCTTTAAGCCAGTCACATGACCTTTAATCCACCCACTGGTCACATGATTGTCAAGCCATTCCCACCTGGTCACATGGTTGGCAAGCCACACCAACAAAATAAGCCATGCCCATAGTGTGGTAGTAAAATTTTTTGCAGCCCTTAACTGATTTAGTTCTGTCTCCAGTACCAAAAAAGTAAGAATAGGAGTCAAAATAGATTTTTGTGTGCTGCTGGTTTCTCCTGGGCTTGTTCTCTGATGAAAGTTAGACAATATGCAACAAAGGTAGACATAAGGCATTCTTTAATACAGCCACAATGCATCACAAACAATTCTGTATTTTTTAAAAAGAAAATATAATCTTTATTGAAGATAAATAGGGGAGGGGATACATAATGAAAAAAGGACTATGCGAATATTGGTACAAATGTATATGAATTTAGAGTATACAGTTATAAATCAAAATACACGCTTACATATATAAAAGGAAATAAAGCTAAAGAGAGAAAGAGAAGGAAGGAAAAAGGGAAAAGAAAGAGAAGAGAAAAAATTAAAAATAATAGAAAGAAAGAAGAAAGAAAAGAAGAGATAAATTCATATCTATAAATTTATCAGATGTCTTAAAGGGTGTCAACTTATCTGCTGACCCAATTACTCTACAGCTTTTCAGATCTTTACTATCAGTATAGATGAAAGTTTTGAGTCTCTAAACTTGAATTAAAGTTTAAATTTTGTCGTTTTGAATTTGTTCATCCTTTTATCCAGCAGTCCCCAAACTACGGCCCGCGGGCCGGATGTGGCCCGCTGAGGTCTTTTAACCGGCCCGCGACAGCACACAAGATTTTACCGATCAATATAATAAGAGAGAGAAAGAGGGAGAAATAGAGAGGGGGAGAGAAATGAAGAGGAGAGATAGAAAGGGAGAGAGAGAAAGTGTGAGAGATACAAAGAGGGAGAGTTAGAAAGAGAGTGAGTGAGAAAAAGAGAAGAGAGAGAGAAAGAAAGAAAGAAAGAAAGAAAGAGAGAGGGACAGAGAGAAAAAAAGAAAGAGAAAGGGGGAGAAATAGAGAGGGAGAGAGAAAGAAAGGAAGAGGGAGAGATGGAAAGAGAGAGAGAGAGAGAGATGAGAAAATGATGGAGGGAAAAAACGAGGGAGAGGAAAATGAAACAAATGAGAGAAAAGGAAGAGGGAAGAGAGAAGTGGAGAGGAAGGAGGGAGGGAAGGGAGGAAGGAGAAATGGAGTTTGTTGATTTAAGTTTAAATTTACTTGTTAATAAAGAAGTATAAATTACTTTATTACTTAATTATTACTTACTTAATTACTTATTACTTCTTCTTTATTTTAAATATTGTATTTGTTCCCATTTTGTTTTTTACTTTAAATAAGGTATGTGCAGTGTGCATAGGGATTTGTTCATGGTTTTTTTTTATACTCCGGCTCTCCAACAGTCTGAGGGACAATGAACTGGCCCCCTGTGTAAAAAGTTTGGGGACCTCTGCTTTTATCAATGATTCGTAATGTTATTTTATAAGTTCGTGGGATAGTTGTTTGTGTTTTAGCGACAGTTCCTGTCACACAAATTGAGCAAGAGGGATAAAAAATGGATCAATCTTAAACTAGTGGGATTTGGGAGCAAAATATTTCTTTCACTCTTTCACTCACCTTGTGAATACTCTGTTTGAAACAACTATGAAAATCCCCTTAAAGTCACATTCCTTTCCTCTTGTGACCAGAAGCACCCGTTTTGGTTGCATAAAAATAGAATCTATAGTCTGGATAGTAAAAACAGAGTGAGGTTTTACATATGATATTAGTTCCACTTCTCTAAAAGTCCTTATGCAACAAGACTCGCTGTGCATTTGTTTAATTTGGCAGCCTTAAATAAGCCCTCTTATTGGCGGAAGGAATAGGTTGAAGGTGGCCTAGATAAAAAACAAAACAACTGATGGTGTGAACCCATATCACATCTCAGACATTAACACCCTTGAAAATGTCCAAAGATACTTCACTAGAAGAGCCCTTCACTCCTCCACTTGAAACAGAATACCCTATGAGACTAGACTTTCAATCCTGGGCCTAGAAAGTTTAGAACTAAGACGCCTTAAACAAGATCTAAGCATTGCCCACAAGATCATATGCTGCAACGTCCTGCCTGTCGGCGACTACTTCAGCTTCAACCACAACAACACAAGAGCACACAACAGATTTAAACTTAATATTAACCGCTCCAAACTTGACTGTAAAAAATATGACTTCAGTAACCGAGTTGTCGAAGCGTGGAACTCATTACCGGACTCCGTAGTGTCATCCCCAAACCCCCAACATTTTACCCTTAGATTATCTACGGTTGACCTACCCAGATTCCTAAGAGGTCAGTAAGGGGCGAGTACAAGTGCATTAGAGTGCCTTCCGTCCCCTGTCCTATCGCTCTCCTATATCTCCTATACCTTTCTTCTATTCCTATATCTCTTCTTCTATTCTTTGATTGATATGTTCTATTACTATACCTTCTTTTCTATTCTTTCTTAGATATATTTTACTATGAGTATCTCCTCTATAAGCTTCATCATGTATTTTACTATGTGTATATATATATATACCCACTAAAACCCTCATTGTGTATTGGACAAAATAAATAAATAAATAAATAAAATAAATAATCAGTGCCATTGCTAAGAAATAAACTTTTGATCTGATTCCCAAACTTCATTGAAATATACTTGGATGCTTACAAAATACTACTGCTCAAAAAATATGAAAGGAACACTTAAACAACCCAATAGAACTCCAAATAAATCTTCTGTTAAATCAAACTGTGCACTTAGGAAGCAACACTGATTGACAGTTAATTTCACGTGCTGTTGTGCACATTCAACTTTGTACAGAACAAAGTATTCAATGAGAATATTTCATTCATTCAGATCTAGGATGTTTTGGTTAAGTGTTCCCTTTATTTATTTATTTTTTTGAGCAGTAATAAATAAATAAATTTAAAAGTTATTAAGGATCATACTAAAGTACTAGAGAAGGAAGGACATAAAAATACTATTAAGTATTCAATAAATAGCGCATAAACTTACTCTCCCCATTGTGTCCCGTCCCTCCCATAAATAAATAAACAAACAAACAAACAAACAAACAATTAAATAAATAAATAAATAAATAAATAAATAAATAAATAAATAAATAAATAAATAAATAAATAAATAAATAAATAAATAAATCTTACAATTCTAAAGCAAAATCACCTTTAAGAATCTTCAGGTCCATTAATGGTGGTATTTTTAGGGGGGGGGGGGGGGGCGGCCATTCCAGATATTAAGATCTTTTCCTGTTCAAAAGTTTGAATGATCCAGAATATTTCTCCGCATTACAGTTGGTATCTGTTCTGATTTACTTTGTTCAGGTGGGGAAAAAAATTACAGAAACAAAAACTCCAAAGACTTTTAAGCTAATCTGTGCTCGGGTCCAGTGGCTTAAATCAGAGCTGGGATTTGGGAAGTTCTGACTAGCACTGGAGAACCGGTAGCAGAAATTTTGAGTAGTTTGGAGAACCGGTAAATACCACCTCTGACTGGTCCCGCCACCATCTATTCTCTGCCTCCTGAGTCCCAGCTGATTGGGGAGAAATGGAGATTTTACAGTATCCAGTATACCATGCCCACCAAGACACACCTACCAAGCCATGCTACACCCACCAAGCCACGCCCCCCCAAAAGCCAGGGCCACAGAACCGATAGTAAAAATTTTTGAATCCCACCATTGGCTTAAAATTTATTTATTTATTTATTAAATTTGTATGCCGCCCCTCTCCGTAGACTCGGGGAGACTCACAGCAACAACAAAGAACAATGTAAAATACAAATCTAATATTTCAAAGAGCTAAAAACCCATAATTTTAAAAACATACACACAACATACCATACATAAATTATATAGGCCTGGGGAAGATGTCTCAATTCCCCCAGGCCTGAGGACAGAGGTGGGTCTTAAGGAGCTTACGAAAGGCAAGGAGGGTGGGGGCAATCCTAATCTCTGGGGGGAGCAGGCTCCAGAGGGTCGGGGCCGCCACAGAGAAAGCTCTTCCCCTGGGTCCTGCCAGATGACATTGTTTAGTCGACGGGACCCGGAGAAGGCCGACTCTGTGGGACCTAACTGGTCGCTGGGATTCGTGCAGCAGAAGGCGGTCCCTGAGATAATCTGGTCCGGTGCCATGAAGGGCTTTATAGGTCATAACCAATACTTTGAATTGTGACCGGAAACTGATCGGCAACCAATGCAGACTGCGGAGTGTTGGTGAAACATGGGCATACCTAGAGAAGCCCATGATAGCTCTCGCAGCTGCATTCTGCACAATCTGAAGTTTCTGAACATTTTTCAAAGGTAGCCCCATGTAGAGAGCATTACAGTAGTCGAACCTCGAGGTGATAAGGGCATGAGTGACTGTGAGCAGTGACTCCCAGTCCAAATAGGGCCGTAACTGGTGCACCAGGCGAACCTGGGCAAACGCCCCCCTCGCCACAGCTGAAAACTGGTTCTCTAATGTAAGCTGTGGATCGAGGAGGACGCCCAAGTTGCGGACCCTCTCTGGGGGGGGGTCAGTAATTCCCCCCCCCCCCAGGGTGATGGACGGACAGATGGAATTGTCCTTGGGAGGCAAAACCCACAGCCACTCCATCTTATCAGGGTTGAGTTTGAGTCTGTTGACACTCATCCAGACCCCAACAGCCTCCAGGCACCGGCACATCACTTCCACTTCCAACCTCAAGGAAAATTACATGTAGCACTGGAGTGACAACCGCAATCCTAAAGGAGGAGGATTGGTCACGTTAGTTACAATCACTGTGTTGAGTATCCATCATCTGGTACCACCCTCTGACTTCAATATTCACCCATGGAAAAACTCATTCTCACAATTTCTGCACCCAGGTTTGCCTCCCACCGCTGATCGCAACGTTCCAAAGAGGGCGAAGTTTCAGAGATGAGAAAATGGCTTGTCCCCTTGTTCGTGGCCTTCTTCCGTGGGTCAATTTCAACACAGGAGGTTTCGGAAGATGAGACCTGGTGGGAAGGTAAGAGGCTGACTCTTAATCCCAGCCCTGGATGTGTTCTCGTCTCCAAAGATGGGAGCGGGACGGGGGTGTCCAATACTGGGTAGCTCAGCTTCTTGTTTTCCCTTCTTTGCAGGTGTGGCACTTCGCAATGGGTATGGCCTGAAAGCTCCTAATTTTGTGTTGGTAGAGGAAGGGCTCTGTGCCACGATTCCTTGCATCTTCACTTATAATAGAAATCATGCCAGGTGGAATACAAAACTGAAGGGATTTTGGAGAAAAGGAACAGATAATGACCATTATACTGAGGTGCCTAACTCAGTTCAGCTCATTGGGGATCCAACAACAGGAAACTGTTCTCTCCTCATCATGAAACCCACATCCTCTGATGCAGGAACATATTTTTTCAGAATGGAAAAAGAACCTAAGGCACTTTATAGCTTTCAGAAATTCGCTAACCCACAGCTGAATGTAACAAGTGAGTACCTGAAAAAGTGTTTGGCCTTTGCCAGAAGCTCCAGTTTTCACTAACCATTGTAAAATGTTATTTATTATTTAGATTTGTATGCCGCCCCTCTCCGCGGACTCGGGGTGGCTCACAACAAGGCATAAACAAATCGTAACAAATCCAAATAAATTTAAATATTTAAAAAAGTTTAAAAAGATCCCCAATATATTAACAAGCACACACACAAACATACCATACATAAATTGTACATGCCCGGGGGAGATGTTTCAGTTCCCCCATGCCTGACGACAGAGGTGGGTTTTAAGAACTTTACGGAAGGCAGGGAGAGTAGGAGCAGTTTTAATCTCCGGGGGGGAGTTGGTTCCAGAGAGTCGGGGCCGCCACAGAGAAGGCTCTTCCCCTGGGGCCAGCCAACCGACATTGTTTAGTTGACGGGACCCAGAGAAGGCCCACTCTGTGGGACCACTCTGTGTAAAATGTTATTATTATTAACACCCCTCCCTCTGTTATTCCTTTTTGTTGTTCTTCTTTTAGTTCTGCCTTGATAACACCATGTAACAATTTTCAAAAAAAATAATTGTTCCCAGTTGTTAAGTGTGTTTTCCTGATTGTTTGTACCTCAAATGAATAGAAAAAAAAGTTATTATTCCTTGTACACTTTGCTTTTGTGGTCAGCACAATGACATTTTGAAATTGATCTATTTTGAAGGATGTTCGCAATATTTCAAGGTACATAAGAAGCTTCTGGGATTGTGAGAACTATCAAGAAGTTTCTAGAACGGTCCAGAACTATCTAGAACTTTCTGGGACTGTACAGAATTGTAGGTAGCTGTATAACTACAGTTATATAGTGTTGGTTATGACCTATAAAGCCCTTCATGGCACCGGACCAAATTATCTCAGGGACCGCCTTCTGCTGCATGAATCCCAGCGACCAGTTAGGTCCCACAGAGTGGGTCTTCTCCGGGTCCCGTCAGCTAAACAATGTTGCTTGGTGGGACCCATGGGAAGAGCCTTCTCTGTGGCGGCCCCGGCCCTCTGGAACCAACTCCCCTCAGAGATTAGAATTTCTCCCACCCTCCTTGCCTTTCGTAAGCTGCTTAAAACCCACCTCTGCCGCCAGGCATGGGGGAACTGAGATAGTTCCCCCCCTAGGCCTTTACAATTTTATGCATGGTATGTCTGTCTGTATGTTTGGTTTTACAATAAGGGTTTTTAACTGTTTATATTGCATTGTCATATGCTGTTTACAACTGTTGTTTGCCGCCCCGAGTCTACGGAGAGGGGCGGCATACAAATCCAATAAAATAAAATCAATCAAATCAAATCACTATAGCCCTTCCTGAGAGATGGAGAGCCAGGATCTAATTGATTGGGATTGCATAGTAAGTGGGCAATGGCCATCACAGACAAAGGGCCTTGGTTTTATATTAAGCCCATGATGGCAAACCTATGGCAGGCGTGCCAGAAGTGACATGCAGAGCTCTCTCTCTGGACACGCGAGACAGCACCCATTGCTCTTGTGGGTTCCAGTGCTCTGGCCAGCTGGTCTTCACATGTGTGGTGGGAGCACCAGAAACAAGAAGAATAGCCATCTGATGTGCATCTGCTCCGAGTCCTTGGAGAGAGGCGGCATACAAATCTAATATATTATTCTTAATTAAATTATTATCCACGGGCTGGAAACCATCTTCCCAGCAGTCTTCGGAGAAGGGCGGCATACAAATCTAAATAATAAATAATAAAATAAATAAATGCATGTGCACATCAGGGGACCATTTTTCTGGTTTCTGGCACATGTGCGTGCTCTTCTTTGGGCATTCGGTGCGGGAAGGGTTTGTCCACACCGTACTAAGCGATATTTCAGTTTCTTTGATTTATGCTAGTGGAATGCATAAACCCATTTGATGTAATTTATAAACGGTGATGCATAGATTTGCCATGGATTTTTAAAATAAACCATGGTCAAAAACAATTGTGTCTTAGCCGGATGGTAGAAATTGGCAAAAGAGGAAAAGAAGCACTAAGATCAACAGCCCACCAGTGAAGATCCCCCCAAATCGTTCTTTTGTGATGTGTTTCCTGCCCTCGTTTTGCATCTATCTATCTATCTATCTATCTATCTATCTATCTATCTATCTATCTATCTATCTATCATCTATCCATCCATCCATCCATCCATCCATCCATCCATCCATCCATCTATCATCTATCTATCTATCTATCTATCTATCTATCTATCTATCTATCTATCATCCATCCATCCATCATCTATCTATCTATCTATCTATCTATCTATCTATCTATCTATCTATCTATCTATCTACTATTTATTTAGTCAAGTACGTATTGGTGGTGTACATAGATATAACACTGTTTATATACATGACATGGGTATTAATAAGAAGGAAACATTATAATAGAATTGAATAGAATAGAATAGAAAGAATAGAATACAATTTTATTGGCCAAGTGTGATTGGACACACAAGGAATTTGTCTTGGTGCATATGCTCTCAGTGTTCATAAAAGAAAAAGATACATTTGTCAAGAATCGTGTGGTACAACACTTAATGATTGTCATAGGGGTCAAATAAGCAATGAAGAAACAATCAATATGAATAAAAATCTTAGGATACAAGCAACAAGTTACAGTCATACAGTCCTAAATGGGAGGAAAAGGATACGAATCATGAGAAAAACTAGTAGAATAGAAGTGCAGATTTAGTAAAAAGTCTGACAGTGTTGAGGGAATTATTTGTTTAGTAGAGTGATGGCGTTCGGGAAAAAACTGTTCTTGTGTCTAGTTGTCTTGGTGTGAAGTGCTCTGTAGCGACGTTTTGAGGGTAGGAGTTGAAACAGTTTATGTTCAGGATGTGAGGGGTCAGTAAATATTTTCCCCACCCTCTTTTTGACTCGTGCAGTATACAAGTCCTCAATGGAAGGCAGGTTGGCAGCAATTGTTTTTTCTGCAGTTCTCATTCTCCTCTGAAGTCTGTGTCAGTCTTGTTGGGTTGAAGAACCAAACCAGACACTTATAGAGGTGCAAGATGACAGACTCAATGATTCCTCTATAGAACTGTATCAGCAGCTCCTTGGGCAGTTTGAGCTTCCTGAGCTGGCGCAAAAAGAACAGGGAACGGAAGGCACGCTGGTGCACTTATGCACGCCCCTTATTGACTTCTTAGGAATCTCTTAGAGGTCAACAGCAGATAGTCTAAGGGTAAAGTTTTGGGGATTTGGCGACGAAACTACAGAGTCAGGTAGTGAATTCCAGGCATTAACTACTGGGTTGCTGAAGTGTTATTTTCTACAGTCAAGTTTGGAGCGATTTAGTTTGAGTTTGTATCTGTTGTGTGCTCGTGTATTGTTGTGTTTGACACTGAAGTAGTCATCAACAGGAAGGACATTGCAGCAGATGATTTTATGAGCTATGTTTAAGTTGCTTCGAAGATGACGTAGTTCTAAGCTTTCTAAACCTAGGATTTCAAGTCCGGTTGCGTAAGATATCCTGTTGCGAGTAGAGTACTGGAGGGCTCTTCTCGTAAAATGTCTTTGGACACTTTCTAATGTATTTATGTCTGAAATACAGTGTGAGTTCCAGACAGATGAGCTGTATTCAAGGATTGGTCTGGCAAATGTTTTGTACAGTCTGGTTAGTATTTATTTATTCGATTTTTATGCCGTCCTTCTCCATAGACCCAAGGTGGCTTACAACATGTTAGCAATAGCACTTTTAAACAGAGCCAGAATATATTGCCCCCACAATCCGGGTCCTCATTTTACCCACCTCGGAAGGATGAAAGGCTGAGTCAACCTTGAGCCGGTGATGAGATTTGAACCGCTGACCTGCAGATCTAACAGTCAGCTTTAGTGGCCTGCACTCTACCTGCTGTGCCACCCCGGCTCATCATAGTAGTGTGATATTACCGTAGAAGAAGCTACATAAGATTAGGGTGGGGGCAGTTCTAATCTCTGGGGGGAGTTGATTCCAGAGGGCCGGGGCCGCCACAGAGAAGGCTCTTCCCCTGGGGCAAATGACATTGTTTAGTCGACGGGACCCGGAGAAGGCCAACTTTGTGGGATCTTATCGGCCACTTTGATTTGTGCGGTAGAAGGCAGTTCCGGAGGTATATGGTAACATAATGGAATATCCCCTAGGATTGAGCAAGGTAAGAATGTAAACCTGGAGTAACTTCCTTCTGGTTCCTCTCTTCTCTTCCTAGAAAGACAATCACCAAAAATACAGATGCCGGATAAGATGAGAGCAGGACATTCCGCAAACATCACCTGTGAAACCTTTGCAAGTTGTAGTCTACTGCCTCCAAATGTCACCTGGAACGGTTTTCCCCATCCCATCGACCCTCATTCGCAAGTGAATGAGACCCAGGTTTACAGCTCAATGGTGAATTTCACGCCTACGGTTGAAGACCACAAGAGGAATATCACCTGCAGGGTCAATTACATAAATGAGTTCAATCCTGTTTCCAGAGAGACCACCGTCCAACTGAATGTCTTGTGTGAGTGATCCTTTCTAGGTCCGCGTGGGTTCAAACCTTAAATTCCAAGGCAATTTCAACTCATTTCTGCTTTGTAGAATGGAGCTATGTCACTGGTCCTTTGCATCACTGGTCCTTGTTCTCTCAGCCTAGCTCCCTTTGGAAGGTGTTTATCATTGCTAGCTTGTGGGGAGTGTTGTGATTCAGCCTGAGGCTGCTCAGGGACCAGCTGTGTCTCTGCTGGCTCCATGCCCGGAGGAGGATGACAGCACAGAGGAGGGGGCTGAACAGTTGGACGGGGGAGAGGAAAATCAGGAATGGGATGAAGGAGAACAGCATGAGAGCCCCGGGGGGGGGGGGGGGCTCTCCCCAGCCAGTAGCTTGGAGTCATTAGGTGATGATGCACAAGCTGTCATTGACATGAGACAGTGACGTTCAGAGCAATGAAAGGAGCAGTTAAAGAGATATTTTCACCATTGAAGTAGAAACAGCTGGGTTTGGGTGTGGTACTCATCAGCAGGGTTTAAAAGGCAGGCTAGCCCTTTAAGCCATGTGGAGTGTTATCAGCTTGGCATGGCGTTATCCTGTCTTGTTTCTCGGCGTCTCTGTTCCTGGCTTGTGGCCCAGCAGCTTTGGAAGATCCGTGGGAGGTATAGGTCTGCTATCTACAGCCTTGGCTTGGCAGCAAGAATTCTGTATTGCTGCATGGACTTTTGGCCTTCGTGAATATATCTGAAGAGACATCATTTTCCTGTTTGTAAGGACATTTTCTGTTACCTGTGTTTTTCTTGGATTTTATAAAACTGCCTTTGCCTTTTACCAGTGTGTCTGGCTTCTCTTTTTGGGTTGGTATTGGCTTCTGGAGTGACCCAGACAGAACAGGGAGAAGGAGACAATAGGAGACTCTCTAGGACAGGGTTTCCCCAGCTTTCTCAATTTTAAGTCTCCCAGAATTCCTTCACATCTTAGCCTCGGTGGCGCAGTGGTTAGAGTGCGGTACTGCAAGCTACTTCTGCTGACCGCCGGCTGCCAGCAGTTTGGCAGATCAAATCTCAGTAGGCTCAAAGTTGATTCATCCTTCCATCCTTCCAAGGTCAGTAAAATGAGGACCATTGTTGGAGGCAACAGGCTTACTCTCTGTAAACCGCTTAGAGAGGGCTGTAAAGCACTCTAAACAATATACACCGCTAAAAAAAAATATAAATAAAGGGAACACTCAAAGAACACATCCTAGATCTGAATGAATGGCATTTATTTATTGTGCAGTATATAAATCTAAACGCTATTGTTATTGCTTAAAAGTGTCCCCTTTATTTATTGTGCAGTGTCCCCTTTATTTATTGTGCAGTGTCCCCTTTATTTATTGTGCAGTATATAAATCTAAACGCTATTGCTATTGCTTAAAATTGGTGAGAAACACCGACGTGGCATTATCCGTGGTGGCGTGGTGGTTAGAGTGTAGTAAAAAGCTAAAGGTAAAAAGTTCCCCTTGCACATATGTGCTAGTCATTCCCGACTCTAGGGGGCAGTGTTCATCTCCATTCCAAAGCTGAAGATCCTGCGTTGTTCGAAGACATTTCTGTGGCCACATGTGGCCCGGCATGACTTAAATGCCAAAGGCGCATGGAACATTGTTAACTTCCCACCAAAGACGGTCCCTATTTTTCTATTTGCATTTTCCTACATGCTTTCGAACTGCTAGGTTAGCAGAAGCTGGGACAAGTAATGGGAGCTCACCCCGTTATGTGGCACTAGGGATTTTCAACTACTGAACTGCCAACCTTTCGATCAACAAGCTCCGTGTCTCAGCCACTGAACCCACGTGTCCTGTAATAATTCTGCTGACTGCTGATTGCCAGAGGTTTGGCAGTTCAAGTCCCACCAGCTCAAGGTTTACTCGGCCCTCCATCCTTCCGATGTCGGTAAAGGGTGGGATTATTGGGGGAAATATGCTGACTCTGTAAGCCACTTAAAGAAGGCTGTAAAAGCACTGTGGAGCAGTATATAAGTCTCAGTGATATTGCTAAGTGCTATTATTATCCTATCAAAATGGCGGCCAATTGTATTGCAGTCCTATCAAAATGGCGGCCAATTCTATTGCAGTCCTAACAAAATGGCGGCCAATTCTATTGCAGTCCTTTCAAAATGGCAGCCAATTCTATTGCAATCCTATCAAAATAGCAGCCAATTATATTGCAATCCTATAAAAATGGCAGCCAATTCTATTGCAGTCCTATCAAAATGGCAGCCAAATCTATTGCAATCCTATCAAAATAGCAGCCAATTCTTAGCATCTTGTCACCAAAAGGGAGAGTGTAGAAGAGAAGAGATCGGGACACACTAGATCCAGGAAATTAACCTAAGTAATTTGGGACCTGACTGCTTCCAAGTCTTTATTGGAAAGAATTTCTGAACCGGATGATTTATTTTTCTCTTACAGTCAAACCGATAATAGAGATCCAGGTGGACCATTTTTGCTCTAATCAAAGTAAGTTGCATGATTTTCTCAGCAGTTTTTTTGTTAAGGAAAAAGGTATTGAAAAGAGGCAGAAAAAGGCTAGCAGGAGGTGATAAAAAAGAAAAACAAAAGAAAAGATCTTTGCTGACTACCTGGCATGTATTTTTGATGATTATAGTGGCCCAGGATCAAAGGATCTTCATGATAACATGATTGACAATAACTGCAGTGATTTGTGATTTTTTAAAAAATCCAAAAATCAGGCAATTTTCACTTTAAAATCGTGTAGCTTACCAATTGATCTAATATCTTTTTCTATCTCATCTATCTTGTCTCTCATCCATATCCTCTCGCTCTCTGTCGTTTGAGATTTCTAGGTACAGTGGTACCTCTACTTAAGAACTTAATTCATTCCGTGACCACATTCTTAAATAGAAAAGTTTGTAAGAAAAAGCAATTTTTCCCATAGGAATCAATGTAAAAGCAAATAATGTGTGCGATTGGGAAAACGACAGGGAGGGTGGAGGCCCTGTTTCCTCCCAGGAGATTCCTAGAGAGGCTCCACGGAGGCTTCTCCCTGCCTTTTCTGGCCCTGTTTCTTCCCAGGAGATTCCTAGAGAGGCCACACAGACTCTTCTCCCTGCCTTTTCCTGCCTTGTTTCCTCCCAGGAGATTCCTAGACAGGCCCCATGGAGGCTTCTCCCCGCCTTTTCAAGTCCTGTTTTCTCCCAGGAGATTCCTTGGGAGGCCCCACGGAGGCTTCTCCCTGCCTTTTCCGGTTACAGTTTCGGAGGCTTGGGTTTATAAGTGGAAAATGGTTCTTGAGAAGAGGCAAAAAAAATCTTGAATACCCAGTTCTTATCTAGAAAAGTTTGTAAGTAGAGGCGTTTGTAGGTAGAGGTATCACTGTATTGTTTTCTCACGTCTCTCTGTCAAACCTTGCAGGTCAGGAAAACGTCACAACAATTTCTCCGCTCAGCGTACAAAGTGGGGATTGCATCCGGCTATGCTGCAAAGTAAAAGGCAACCCTTTGCCTAATGTGACTTGGGTTAAAGAAACCAAGGATTTAGTGTCCTCAACTAGCCTGGAGTTTTCCAATATTAAGCCGGAGGATGATGGGAAATACACATGTAAGGCGGTCAACGAAATAGACTTTGAGGAAGCACACTTTCAACTCTCCGTAAACGGTATGTGAGGGGATTTTGAGTTTACTCAGAGGGATGAAAAATCTGGAATTACAGGTAGTCCTAGCACGGTGATGGCGAATAGTGATGGGCAAACCTAACGGTGTTTGGGTTCGGCAAATTCGGATTACCTTTATGCAAAATTCGGCTGAACCCAAACTGAACTTGAACCTGAACAGGGAATCCCTCCCATGAAGCGATTCCGGGGGCGGAGCTTTGACGTCACCCGCAGGTTGCTAAGGACGCCAAGGTGATCACTTCCTGGATTCCATGGAATCCAGGAAGTGATCACCTTGGCGTCCTTAGCAACCTGCCGATGACATCAAAGCTCCGAACGCCGAACACAACCCCGAAGTTTGAAAAAATTTCAGGTTCGTGTTCGGCATACCGAACACCGCAAAATTCAGTACGGACCTGAATTGTGCGGGTTCAGTTCGCCCATCACTAATGGTGAACC